>NW_027040609.1:382500-687917 GCF_037179485.1 Ochlerotatus camptorhynchus | reverse complement strand
TTCCGCAATTCAAAAACTCGGTAAAAATTACTGACTTGATAAGTGCGTACTGATGTATGGTTGGTGAAGAGGCTAGTATGTGGAGGGTATTCTCGGGCTAGTGAATGCCACCCATCCCCACTTATAATTCAGTAATACACAATTTATTCATTTCTGTTTGAAATGTTTACAAAGTTTGACAAACAGAAATGAGCATTGCAGTGTAGTTACCAATTTTCCAAGTCAAAGACTTCAGATAACTGTTCAAAGTCCCAGATTATTTATAACGGAATCGTAAACTTCGAGTTTTCTAGGGAGTTGATCTCGAGCACTTTTGTGATTTTAGGCACTAAATTGTCATCACAGTTTTGTTATTGCATGTTTTCCGGTAGCAGATAATGGACTCCTGGAAAAAGCGAAGTGAAACCAGAGCCCGAGGTTCTGAATCATATCACCTTAAAACAATTTCTATGTAAAGATCCCTTCAGACCGATCACGTTTGTCATAGTGGTCTTTGTTTTTTTGTTCATGATTCCGTTATAAAAAATCTGGGACTTTGAACAGTTATCTGAAGTCTATGACTTGGAAAATTGGTAACTACACTGCAATGCTCATTTCTGTTTGTCAAACTTTGTAAACATATCAAACAGAAATGAATAAATAGTTTATTACTGAATTATAAGTGGGGATGGGTGGCATTCACTAGCCCGAGAATACCCTCCACATACTAGCCTCTTCACCAACCATACATCAGTACGCACTTATCAAGTCAGTAATTTTTACCGAGTTTTTGAATTGCGGAAATCTTCGGTAAAATTTAAAAAAATCTGTGAAAAATTCAAAGTTGAGAAATGTGTTACCAAAATTTACAGACTAACTTCTGTTAACCCCGTGTAATGATGAAAAATAAAAAAAATCGATTTTATCCAATCTTTACGAATAACAGTCGTTTGAATTTAACCGAGTCAGTAATCCAAAAATCCAGTAAAAATACTAACTCCTTTAAAAAAATCTAAGTGTGTATGCAGAAGCAGCGGAGTTGCATGCTCCTCCATCGAAACAGCACCGCAGCTGAGCTGCGAGTGCTATGAAATAAAAAGTACATCGACTTATTACCACTACCTACTTCTCTCCCTTCCGCTCTCAGAACTCGCCGATTCGGTGTCTCTCGTTGTGTTTTCTGCTGAGACTGAGCAATATTCGATACCGCGAAACATCTCCGCAGTTATGTTTTCTTTCGGCGCAGGAGATGTGCGGTAATCAAAAGTTAAGAATGTAGCTAAACATTTACAATAACATTCTAACAAATTTTCATGTGCGTAGTCCACTGCAACAGCCGAACGTACGAACGAATAGGGTGACTATAGCGCATTTTATGAAAACGTCACAAGTTTTTATGGCTGTTTTAAATCAATAATTACGAAGAAACCATAAAGCCTACAAGGTTACTACCAAAGACACAAATCTAGGGAACTGCATGGAGAATGTTTTGTAGAACAACTAAATAAACAGAAATGAAAATATTCAACTTAAAAACACTAAAATGTATGAAATTTCACCAGTTTTTTCGGTACTTTCAAAATACTTTTCAATTTTAATGTATGATAATTAACTTAAATCGAGTTCTTTTCTAGAAAGCATTGATAGCTAAGACTTTAATCATTCATTTGGTATGTTGAAATCAGAAAACCACATTAAGATTAAAAAAATATAGCTAACCAAAGTTGGCAATACAAAAAAACATAAAATGTTGAATAACTCACTTAGCAGTCATTTCCGACCCTATGTTTCATGGGGATTTTTTCATAACTTTAGGAGCCCTATCTACCCTGAAAATATGTAAAACCCGGAACCAAACACCCTGTATATTATTCAGTTTGCATGCATGCATCATTCCCCAGAGACATTTGTACCTAGAAGTGGTATTTTTATCATTTGTGATGTGATTACTAAAAGTAAAATGTGCGTTAAATCGGAAAACCAAGAGTAAAGGGAACGTATAGTGTGATTCTTCGCAAAATGTTGAGTTCTCAAAACTAACACAAACCGCATAGTTCATTTATAAGAGGGACTAATTCAAAATTAAATTGTTTTTCAGACAGTAAAGCTACTCAGATTCATCAAACAGCTTCAAAATTTATCGTGAGAGTGGTATGATTAAATTTGGATTGCAGGTATCATTTGACCTATAAGTTGAATATTTCAGTGCCTTGACTAAAACGCATTTTTTTGGGGTGTCATTTACCATCAAAAAAAGGAATCCATTACAGTATTCTAAGAGTGGTAGGTGTAGCTTTTACATAAGTTTGCATCAGCCACACTGATCCAACCTTGTTCGAACCTAGTGAGGTTATTTTTTGTTGGGGGACCATTGCGTCCATTATTAACCTAGTGAGGTTCCACCGTCAACGAATGGTGGGAGATTTGATTTAGCCTCCCCCGTGCCAACCATGAGCCGTGTACCGATACAAGCACATGCACTCGGGTTTTAATAATGAATGTTTTCCATGTTTCACGGTTCTTCCTTCTCCTACCAGTTGCGCCATCTGCGCGTCCAACAAGTCAGCTCCTGGGTGCCCCTTTGGGATCGGACGTGCAATTGGAGTGCTCCGTGGAAGCATCGCCCATGCCGGTGTCCTACTGGTTGAAAGGTGGACGCGTACTGCCCACCAACTTTGCCGGCATCACTAATGGCAATTACGAAGCGGGTCAGTCGAGACCGGAAATGCTGCTCGATGGGTAAGGTCAAACGATTCATCCAGTTGGTGCGGCGGAAGAGTTTTCCCCCTTTTATGCCGATACGATCGATTTGATTCTTCGACTGATGTAACCTTTACTTTTTTTTTATCACCACTCATTCTAGGCCGAAATACGGAATCACTGAAGAGCGACACGGATTCCGGACAAATATGCGCCTAGTGGTGCGGTTTTTTTCACCAAATGACGTCGGCACCTATCATTGCGTTAGTACCAACTCGCTGGGAAGGGCCGACGGTACGATGAGACTGTACGGTAAGTTGATGGCGCCATCCGAGCTGTTTGTGATCGACCAAACTTTATTCCCTTTGTCGCTTTTTTCTTCCTGTTCTGTTGCCACTTAGTTACTTATTCCATCGGTGGGTGGAACTGTCTTATGGCTGTGGGTTTTTATTTTCCTGTCACGTCCTATATTGGTACACTTTACCGGTGGTGGTGCCGTCGTAGGAAGTGTATCAAAAGCATTTTAGCTGACTGGTATAAGAACTTGGCAAAATGTAATTCGGCTAAGGTGTTTCGCTAACGTATCGTTGGCATTGTCAATTTCTGGCCTAGGGGGAATTGCGCCACCAATTCCGACAACGAGTGAGTGGCCGGCTGGAGTGGGACATGACATGTTCATAATTTATTGATTGGTTACACATTTCGGAAAGTTCGTTTCTATGACTGGCTACGATGACGATTACATATCGGCCGGCACTAACTTTGTTTCCGATCAACGCAAACCAATTACATCACAAAGTTTTGTTTGGGAGTTTTTTCAAGAATGTGTTGTTGAGATCTGTGTATTTCAATTAGTATGTAATTGATATAGCCTTGGACTTTCTTCAAAGATCGGAAAATCACTCTCAAATCTCATTGATTGAGTTCTCCTAATAGAATAAACTTGCGTGCGAATCTACAAACCAAAGCTCACGCTTGAGATTCTCAAGCATTTTCACGCACTCATACTCACAACGCCAAACCACACGCTATTTCAAAACTACCCACATTTGGGTAGAATCCACCCACATCGGTCAAAACTGGACCAACCGAAAAATGGGTAAACTAAGTTGGGAGTGACAAGTTGACAAATGGAAAACATCGACCTGAATCCGATCGTTGTTGTTCATTTGTCGACTTGTCCTTCCCATCTTAGCTTACCTGTTTTTGGGTAGGTTCAGTTTTGGCCTGTCTGGGTGGATTCTTCCCAAATGTTGGTAGTCTTTAAATAGCGTGCAAGTTAAAACTCATAAAAACCGCTCAAAATTTAAAAGACAATTTTACGAAATGACAGAGGAGCGTTTGCCTGACAGAATTTGATAATATTGATGTTAGGTAACTGTCTCCTGGGTATTTTTAATATTATTTTCGGACAAGTTGGGCCGAAGGGTCTCCGATTTCAATGAAATTGTGCCCATAGGTAGAGCTCATGGAGATATATGACCAACAAAAAAAAAAGTCAGGGTTGTCGACTTTCCAGGAAAACTAAAGTAAAAGTTTTTCGATATTCTCGGACACCACCAATTTCAAAAAATCACAACTTTTGAAGCAAGCATCGCACAGTCAAAATTAATACTTGAAAGTTACTTATGATTTTGCCAGATATTCATAAAAAAAATACAATTGAGTCAAAAATCTCATGAATATTTTCACCAGAAATGAAAATCAAAATGAAAAGCCCTGAAAAATATCTGCATCATGGATAATTTTTATCAAAAAAAAAATAAAAGCTCGCAAATTTATAAGCTTTCTTCGGTAAAATAATTTCATCAACTGATCGCTATACTACATCCGACTCCAATCACTTTGGCGCTCAAAATGCTTCCATAGTGCTTGCTTCATAATAGCGCAGTATTTTTCGATGGGTGGTTCCGGTGCGTTGAGGGGGGGGGGGGGGGTCATGTCCTTGGGTACGAAGCTGTCAGCCCGTTGGTTTCGTCCCGCTCCATGACAACGTTTGAATAGTGGCACGAAACATGATCCGGCCAGAAGATTGTAGAACTTTCGTGTTACTTTAACAGAGGAAGCAGACGCTTCTGTAGACACTCCTTGAGGTAGATCTCTCCGTTTACAGTACCGGTAGTCACGAACAGCGCACTCCGTTTGCCACATGAGCAGATCGCTTGCCAAACCATTTATTTCTTGGCAAACTTTGAAAGTTTCTGCTTCCTTATTTCCATCAACATCATCAAACTTGTGCTGGGCGGTAGCCCCGGAAGTCCGCCTTGATCCCATAATGAGACAATGAGGCTTCGTCAGCATCTGGGTGTGCAGTTTCCGGGCTCGTGACTTTCCCACCGTATTTTGCCGTTTGTCACGATTTGAAGCATTCTGCACTTTGTACGTATACAGTCCCTCCCGGTCTTTGGCTCCCTGAACGAAAGACTTGGATAGATTAAACTTTTGGCCACATCCCTGACCGAAGCAGAGTTTCGTACTAACGTTTAATCACACGACTCACCGTTGACTGCACGATTCCGAGTTGCTTTCCGATATTCCGATGAGAGAATTGGCCTTTTGATTTGGATAAGATTCCAATTTTTTTCCAATATGAGATAGAAAATGTGCATGTTAATTTTCTCAGGAATTTAAAAAACTGATTTTTCTTGGATTTTCTAGAATGGGTTCCTAAAACAATCACATGTTTACATATTTTTTGAATTTTGAGTCCAAATACGTGCCATGATGACATAGATTTTTATTTTACTTTAATACAAAGAAAAAGAAAAATTTCTTCTCTTCCGAAAAGTCAAAATTTAGTTTCTTTTCGGGTTTTTAAGCTTCTTCTTAACATCAGAAAAATTGCAAGAAACATAGTTTTGACAATTTCATGATAATTCCAAGAATTTCAAGGAACTTTTGATCACTTCAGAATAGCTCTGAGAACTTAATAAGTCCAGAACTTAGGGAAAATTTTAAGATCCTTTATTAACTGCCAACAGTCCGAGGGCTTTTCCATAAATTTCTCGAAACTTTTATGAACGGTTCCATTAAATTTAGCAAAACTACTGGAACGTGAACTTTGTGTCTGTTCTGAGAACAAATAACAAAAAAAAACCATGAATAACATGAAAATTGCGGGAACTTCAGGAAAATTCCGAGAGCTTCATATATACTTCGAGAATTTTAAGACAGCGTGAAATTTCATAAAATTATACATTTTTTGGCAAACTCAAGAAGTTCCTAAATAAATGAATGAGATCATCTGACAAACTCAACGATCTTAAGGGCAGTTTCAATAACTTCAGGAAAGTCCAGAATTTTGGGAGAGTTTAAAGATCCGTGAAAAATTTCTTTAAATTCACGAGAACTCCATGAATTCTAGGGAAAATTTGAGAAACTTAAGTTCATAGAGCTCCTGAGAAATTTACAAAACTTCATACATGCTTTGAAAACATAACAGAAGTCCAGACATTTTCAGGGAACATCTTAAGGTGTAGAACTTTATGAGAACTGCACAAACTTCAATGTAGCTTCAAAAACATCAGAGACGATCAGATACTTAAGCAAAGTTCTCAGATCTTCAGAGAAGTCTTGACAACTTTAGAGATTTTTTTTAGGCATTTTCATTATTTTTTGGAATTTTTTTATTTGTTTATTTGTATATTGAAAAACTCAACTGTCAAATGTTGTCTTAATGAATAAAACTTAAACTAAATAGTTGCAATCAAAGGGTACGGAAAATGCCAAGTAACCGATGACGAAACACGTCAGTTGATACATTGAAGTCGAACATATAGAAGAAGTTGTTGAATTGTCGGCTGAATGCACGGATTGGCTCGTGTCGTGTATAATTTCGGTGCAGTGGTTCCAAAAACAGAAAGTCGCTTTGACGAAGAGACCTCTCAGGGGCATACATATGTAGCTGAATGTTTAGAATGTTTAGAGTTTGATCATAGATCTTCAAAGCAGTTTATTCAATTAAAGGGTGATACGGTCAAAATTTGGTCAAGGGAAAACGCGTGTAAATCGGTGAAATCGTTTATTTAAAAAATCAAATTAAATTTCTTTTTCAAGTTCAATTAGTATAAAATTCAGGAAAAATATTCAGTTAGGCTTCCGCTTTTCCAAATCCGAATTGCCGGGCCTTACGCTTGACCCCTGCCATCAGATTTTGTACAGCCACCTTGTCCACCTTCTTCGCCGCAGAAAGCCTTGAACTGCTGCTCGCCCTTAGCAGTTTTTTTGGTCTTCTTTAGGTTCCGCTTGACAATAGCCCAGTATTTCTCAATTGGGCGGAGCTCTGGCGTGTTGGGAGGGTTCTTGTCCTTGGGAACCACCTGCACGTTGTTGGCGGCGTACCACTCCATGGCCTTTTTACCGTAATGGCAAGATGCCAAATCCGGCCAAAACAGTACGGAACAACCGTGTTTCTTCAGGAAAGGCAGCAGACGTTTATTCAAACACTCTTTCACGTAAATTTCTTGGTTGACAGTCCCGGAAGCTATGAAAATGCTGCTTTTCAAGCCACAGGTACAGATGGCTTGCCAAACCAGATATTTCTTTGCGAACTTTGACAGTTTCATGTGCTTGAAAACATCTGCTACCTTTCCCCTTCCTTTTGCCGTATAAAACTCCTGTCCCGGAAGCTGCTTGTAGTCGGCTTTGACGTAGGTTTCGTCGTCCATTACCACGCAGTCAAACTTTGTCAGCATCGTCGTGTACAGCCTCCGGGATCGCGCTTTGGCCGTCGTATTTTGTTTATCATCGCGATTTGGAGTCACTACCTTCTTGTAAGTCGATAGTCCGGCTCGTTTTTTGGCTCGATGCACGGTTGTAGACGATACACCCAGCTTATTTGCGGCATCTCGGAGAGAGAGGTTAGGGTTTCGCTTGAAACTACCGGCAACTCTCTTTGTCGTCTCAGCGGCTTCCGGTTTTCGATTTCCCCCCGATTCAGACTTCCTGGCTGTCGACAAACGTTCCCCAAACACTTTAATTACATTTGTAACGGTTGATTTGGCAACTTTTAGCGATTTTGCCAACTTTGCGTGCGAGTAGCTCGGATTTTCGCGATGCGCGAGCAAAATTTTGACACGCTGCTCTTCTTGCTTGGACGGCATTTTGACAACTGAAGAGTGAATTCCAAAATCAAAATAGGAGCAACATTCTACACACACACACACCTTCAAAATGAGGGGTGTTCAGGTTTTTAAATGCAAAATTGAAAGAAATACGTCAAGTTGATATTGACCAAATTTTGACCGTATCACCCTTTAATTGCTGGAACTTTCAAGAATTTTCCAGAAATTTTAAATAATTTGAAAATGTTTCAGGAATGTTTCAAAAATTTCAGGGAAATCCCATCAATAACAAGGAAACGATAAGGACCTTCAGAGAGCTTCTTAATAATTTAAGGAACATTGTCATGGAGGAATGAAAACTTCTGGTACGTCCAGAGAAGTTCAGATAAGTAAGGAGATTTTAAGGGATGGTCATGGAACAGATTCGAAAACGTTAGAAAATATAAAGAATTTCTGGATTGTTCAATAAAATTCAGGAAAATAACGAGAACTTAAAAAAATATTCTAAGAAATTCAGGGAAGTCTAGAGAAATTAGTTGCAGTTAGGAGATCTTTCGGGCAGTAATAATGACTTCAGAGATGATTAGACTTTCAAAGATCTTGAAAAATTATTAATTCTGTTTGGATTTTGATCCAGTTGGGATCTTCTTCAAGGCTAGTGTTAGTAGATTGTTATTTATTTATTTTTTTCCCTTTATTAACGAGACGTTCAGTCTTAGCGAGATTGTTAAACTTTTTGCGCAGAACAGAAGATGCTACAAATTTATATTCTATGAAAAAAGTTAAAGTCAAAAAACTGGGGCGTCGTAGCGTATGCATCCACCGTTAAACTGAAAATCCAATATCAACAAAATTAGTAGTATACAATTTGCTGATTGCACTGATTGCAGACACATTTTACCAGTACTCTAGTTCTGTGTGTACTTCCCTTAATTTCGATTATGGACGCTCCTTAAGTTTCAATTTACTTTGATGCTTTTTGGAAAATTTCAAAAGCAGTTTTTTCCGACGCATTATTTCAGATTGCAAAAAGCTCGCACTATTCGATTCCTTTTGATATTTTACACAAAATGACGTAAGCTTTTTGCAATCTAAAATAATGCGTCGAAAAAAACTGCTTTTGAATTTTTAAAAAATGCATCAAAGTAAATTGAACCTTAAGGGGGCACATGGATTTGCAACATCATTGTAACCAGCTCTAAATTTACCATGACAGCACTGCTTGTACTTTACTGAACTTGCGTGACCATTATTCTCATATTAGAGATGTCGCGTTGATTTTGCTTCACAGGTTTTAAAATTAAATAATCAAAATAATAGGATATTCAGGAGATTCAAAAAATATAAATTTTCTTTGTTATAGTCGTTTGAACATCTGTAGGTTATTCGTGACTTTTGTGGGAAACAAATTTAAAGAAGTAATCTTATGCATGCGAAAACTCTTTTTAATAAATTATGATTGTATGATCTTTTTTCATTTATTTTCTTGAAATCCCTTGGTACCAGTTACCGGGCTTACGTTGCGTAACATTCTGACCTATTCTGCGTGGCACGTATGGTGAAGTGACTCGCTGTCACTTTTCACCTTACCAATCAGGCTAAGGCCTTGAGGTCCTCTGCTGTCCAAAGAAGTCGTCTCCATTCCACTCAAGCTATGGCCACACGTCACCAGCCTCGTAGTCTGCAGGTCGCCTTCACAATAAAACATCGTCACTAAAACATTACCTTCATCTGTCATAGGTAGTACGCTCTATGGCTATAGCGTGTAAACATCAAACGCACGGACGATGAAACCAATTCAAAAGTGACTCAATTTTGCCAAATGTTGGTTTTCACAAAAGTTAGTTGAATTTTCAAAGATTTTCCTGGAAAAACTTCTTGAAAATGAGGAAAATTGAGAGAAGTTTTACTCAGGCAACTTGCATACTCCTAGACAGAGGAAATTTGTCTTCGATTTTCGTCATATTCGAGAAGTTTTTCATAAAAATGCTCGGACAATACTCATTTTCTGAGAAAATCCGCTTTTGTCAAAATTAAGTCGAATTCAATTCACTTTTCAGTCGGTTGCATAAACCGTGAAAGATAATTGATGATGCACGCAACAAAAGGCTGCATACTGAAAAAAGTATTCACATAGTTTCTATTAGGAACGCACATAATATTTTTTCAATATCAAAATTTTATTGGACAAATCAGATTCATGTGAATTTGTGGTGCAATTTCCAATTATGGGATTAAATGAAAGTTATGTGAAATTCATATCGATAGCTTCCACTGGTAATATGATTTATTTTATGAGTGTACTACTAACTAAGAAAAATTTAAATTGATCGTTAAATGCGTGTTTGATAAAAAAAAAAACATACCAGTATTATGTCTGTTTGTTTGTTATTATACCTTATGTAAGAGAATGTCAACTCATCCTCATCCATTTTTAAGAAACTGTTCGGAATGTGGAGACCCCTCCTCCTTTCTTATCCCTTACATAATTTTTGGATGACCCCTATATATTTTTGCCGTTCGGTACAGGTCGTTGAATGATATGTTAACTTATAGGCACAAGGTAAGGTTTGGTATCAATTTCATTGCTGTGAATATGAATTACACAGATAAATAGAGTGTTGATTGCTGGAATTGTTTAAACTGGTAAATAGTCATTCAATATCTTGACTAGTGTCACTTCAGACTTATACAGCTTTCAGAAATTCGGAACTGATTGCACGTCATTCTATTAATATAAACTTCTACTCAAACCTCTGCGGAAAAGCACAACTCATATACATATCTACGAACGACCTGACAGTACCCTACAGTTGGCTTCTATTCTTCCATCAATGCACATTCAATCGAGACTTAGTTTGGATTCTCATTTTACTTCAAATTTGTATGCGCAAAGTGAAGATGTACGGCGAGCATGTTTCGATTTTGTCGACAATAAATCCCCTTTCACGAAGGAAATCAAGTGATCAGTATTTTCCAGCATCCAAAATGGGGAAGAAAATATTTGTATTGAACATCGTTACCATAACCGATTTCGTCTGCCTTTCTAGCTCGGGCATTACATGGTTGGTACCTACTTGCTTAGGATTGAAAATATGTATGTTACAATATTTTCATTTCAAATTTCGACATCTTTCCGCATCTATTGAATCAACGACCGTGTGAGTGTGCTCTTGTCCCATGGAGCCATTTGGGGAAGCAGTTTCGTCCTCCTGTCACACCCCAGTACCACTGCTTTCATTGCGACTGTCACGCTTCCTGTCACCTCGTAAGTAATATATACATACATCGTTGCAAACAAATACTCCAATGCCGTTTCGTTGGTGAAGCGGGGAACGCTTGGAGCTGCAGAAAAATTGAGAATCGCACCGTGGCATGTGAAGTAAGTTTTACGATGGATAGTCTACGTATAGATCGTCCCGGTGAAAGACAGTCTGAAAAGGACGTGGAGTGGATTTTATCCGACCGTGCTTTTGATTGCTTTTGCTTTCTTTCTCAATCCGTCGCCTGATTCAAGCAACCGGTACTGAGTGGCGTAAAAAATGGCACTCCTTCACCACTATTTTTGGTAGCCAAAGACGAGCACCTTATTCGAACTTGTTCCGAATCCCGATCTCGACTGTGACTTTCTTTTCGTCGGAGGTATGAAAAGACATGCTCTTACGGCTCTCCTGTAGCAAATCTATCTCCATCGATGGAACAGGAAGCTCAAGGTTTACGATTTAGTTTGTGCAAAGTTTTTCCTCCCCATCCTACAATCTATCATAATCTAAAAGCTTTATTGAATTTCCATTCAAATCACGCTTCCATTGTATTTATATCTTCATGAAACGCGCTCTCCATCTTTTCTTGTGCCTTGCGTGTGTGTGAAAGAGCGGAGCTCTAGGTTCTTTGGCAAAGGAATTGGATACTTTCGCAGAAAAGGTGTGAGATGCTACGCCTGAATGGAATGTAAAGAACGAAAGCACGACAGCTTAGGGATACACTCCACGGGTGGAATGGAGTAGACTTATATTCCGTCATAACTTACATACTTTGGCAGAAGAAGAAGCTAAAATGAAACCAAGGGAATTCTCTGCGTCTAGTCCAAAGTGATTCTCCACTCAAGTAGGTAGCTAATTTCCATGATCCGCTTCTGAAGGATTCTGCATACCTTCAATAGTTACGTGAAGTTGACATTCAGAACCAGGCTAACATTATAATAAGCTAGTGCACAGGAATGCTTTCCATACGAATGCAGCTGGGAAGTTTAGCTTTTGATACTGATTTATTGCAGCTATGGTTTCTCGTAGTTTAGGTTTTTCTATCTGAAAAATTCTGCTCTTAATGCTATTCCTACAAACTTACTTACATTGAACGGAAACAATGATTTTGTAATTCATAAAGTTTTGCAGAACTCAGAGGACAGACAGAGGTTTGTCTCGTGCAATGTGAGTCTGTAGCTTATGACATTTGCTACACGCAAATATAGCAAATCTAAAAATGAAAAGTAAGAATATCTTTCCTATGGGAACAGAAAACGTTGCGGTTATATCAGGCATAACATTTGATAACGGCACAAAAGCATTTTGTAAACAAACTTTCTAAGGCCCTTTACACGTGAACCAAAGTACGCCCACGCAAACGAACAACATCATCGGATAGGGGCAACTATCACCTTTCCGAAAGTGGTATTGGTTTGCGTGGGCGTACTTTGGTTCGCTTGTAAAGGGCCTTAGAAAGTTTGTTTACAAATGCTTTTGTGTCTTTATCAAATGTTATGCCTGATATCAGGCATTGAATGAAAACAGACATGAAAACATCAGGAAAAGTAAATTAAGATGTACAATTTTATTCATTGTTACATGATCAACGTAGAATTAACGTGGTGTCATTTAAGTATGTGTAGGGAATTCCACGTAAAAGGTGAGTGATTTAGATATAGATAGATAGAGCGATGATAGATTGTTGATATCAGTGATTCGAATTAAAGAATTGTTTTAATTGGCGAGTGCAACTGTACGTCCAAAGTATTAAAATGTTTTGTTAATTAGTTCGAAACTTCTATAAAACAACATTAGTTAACCCTGTTCAAGGCTACTTTGCCATTGATACATCCACCAAAACTTCATTACGACTAGAATCTGTCTAGTTGGTTCATCCTGGAGAAGGTTCTGAAGGGTATATTTTCGAAGCTCTTCAAGATTGATTAACTTTAAAAGGTTGTATGACGAACGTATTGAGAACCATTTGGATCCCGTATTTAAGGGGGGAAATACACGTAACTTTTTTTTTATCTTTAAACGCGTTTTTCTCTAAACGGTGTTTTCCAAATTGGCGGGAAAGATAAGTCAAAACGTTCTTATTCAAATGACTTGAAACCTGGCGTATCTTAATAGAAATAGATTTTTACTCTATGCGAACCACTGATATCATGAAAAAAATAACAATACATAATTTTCAGGTCTGCCTAAAGTGGAAAAAAACAGTGAAAAATCAACTTTTTGTTTTTCAGATATATACATATTTCTAATTTTTTTTTTTTGTTATAAAAGTAAGTTTTGTCCATTTTTCAAGTCTCTAGAACGCCCGCCAATTACCAATCCCCACCGGAGGCAACCTCCTTCCGATGTGACCCCAAGGAGCCACAGAGGTCACACACCAATGAAAAAAATCTCTAATGTAGAGGCAGTGATGGAAAAGTTCGCGAAAACTCACTATGACTCGCGAACTTTTCCCTTGGTGAACTTCGTAAAATATCGCGAACTTTTCCAACACTGTGTAGAGGAAGATTTAAGCAATTTAATGCAAAAAACCCCAAACGTTTGCGTTGTTTAATTTGCTCACAAAAAAATTCCGAAAATCTTAGATGTGTTACTTGTATTTCCTCCCTTAAGCTAAAATAAAAGTAATTTGACATCCATAAAAACTTTGTTCAAGCCATTTTCGCCAGCCGCTTGCTGAATCCACTAGAAGAAAGATCATCAATCAAGATAGTAAAGGATTTGTAAATTACATCCGATCGTAGTATGGCGTACAAAGTAGTGTTTTTGTTGAGTTGTGCTGTGAAAATAAATTTATAATTTCGTGTGAAATAGTGGCGTGTGCCGCGAAAGGATTATTCCAACGCGTGCCCGTGGTGTTTTTCTAACAGGATAAGTAGAGGAAAGGTTCCCTAACAACTAGTTTTTGATTAATTTTGTATTTTTCCCCCGGCGCGCTATTCCTTCTGTATAGAGAGCTGTGGCGGTAAAATTTTATTTTGTGTTCTCCTCCCCTGTATATGTCTGCTGCTAACAGTGTAAGCGTTTAATTCGGTAAAATGGATGTGTGTAATGTATGCGAGCAGTCTATTGCTATGAGTGGGCTCCCAGTTACATGTGTAGGTCCGTGCAATGGAACGTTCCATTTCGCTTGTGCGGCACTCACTAAGACTGCGGTGAGGCTTATAGCAGATAATGCAAATGTTCTGTTCAAGTGTGATAGTAGTCTATCAGATCAGAGTTGTGACGAGCAGAATGATCTGATCTCGCGCGTCAAAAGGATAGAGGAAGAGATGAAGAAGGTTTTTCAACTCTCGGACTCGATCACTGGCATGCGAGATCACATTGCTGCTCAGGTGGACATCGCGGTTAAAAGCGGGATGGCAGACTTTAGAATAAATGTAAATGGTCTTGAAAATTTAATTTGTGAGAAATTGGATACTATGAAAAGTTCAATTTTTTTAAATTGATGCGGAAAACCAATAAGCTGTAAATAATGATCAGCGCAGTTCATCTAGGACGATTCAGTCAGAATCGGACCAAAATACCAGACGCAAAAACGTAAATTAGTAATTAGTAATAGTGATCATGATGATGATGTTGTTTTTCTAGAAAATGCGAGTTTTGCGGATGTTGTAAAAAGACATAGTCGTTCTAGTCAAAGTAAAACTAATAGTAACAGTAACAGTAAAAGTAACAAACCAGATAATCGTAAGACTCGTCCGGTCATTGTGATTAAACCGAAAGAGTCCAAACAACCTTGCGAAGGTACTCGTAAGTTTATGAAAACTCAGTTGGATCCAAAAACACACAAAATCAGTTATTTTAGGAATGGTAAAGATGGCTCTATTATTGTTGAGTGTGCAACAGGAGCAAACGTAAGTGATGTGAAAAATGGTATTGAAAGCAATCTTGGTGAAAAATATAGTGCTGTTGTTCCCACTTCGGTGCCGAGATTGAAAATAGTGGGCATGAGCGATCAGTTTTCCTCCGATGTCTTTATTGACTACTTTAAAAGTCAAAATGAAGACATCGCTATTAATAATGTACAAGAAGTGAACATGTTTGAAAATCCACGCTTCACTTATAGCAAGTTTAGTGTTGTAATTGAAGTCGATGTCGATACTTATAAATGTTTGTTATGTGCGAAAAAAGTAAATGTAGGGTTTGATCGGTGCTCGATAGTTCCCACGATTAATGTGTTGAGATGCTTCAAATGTGGAAAATTTGGACACAAGAGCATGGATTGCAAAAATTGTGATAGATGCTCTAGGTGCAGCCAACAACACAAAACGTCGGAGTGTACGTCAACTGTATTGAAATGTATTAATTGTTTGAAAATGAATAAAGAACGAAAAATGAACTTGGACGTCAACCATGTCGCATTTAGCTCGGAATGTTTGATCTATAATAGACTTTTTTATCAGAAGAAAAGCAGCTTGCGTTTCAATAAATAGCAGCCAAGTTGCAGGAATGTGAATCAATTCGTTTTTTTTTGTATTTTAATATTGCGGGGTTGTCAACAAACTACGTAGCATCACGTCAGATTGTTGAGAAAAAACGTCCTCTTTTAGTTTTCTTATCTGAAGCTCATATTGTAGAAACTAAAGCTTTTGATCAGTATAGTATTCCGGGATATATTGTTGCTGCTTGTTTATCACATTCTAGACACACTGGCGGTGTTGCTATTTATGTCAAAGAATCAGTTCAATTCAACCTTCGTACCAACGAAGTTATTGATGGCAACTGGTTCTTGGGCATTACAGTTGTACGTGGCATGAAGATGGGTAATTATGGTGTGTTGTATCATTCTCCCAGTTCTAGTAACCAGCGTTTCGTTGAAGTTTTAGAGAACTGGCTCGAGACATTCCTTGATTCTAGTAAATTAAATATATTGGCTGGTGATTTTAATATTAATTGGCGTGATAACCATAATTCGAATCATTTGAAGTGTTTAGCTGAGTTTTTTAATTTAAAGCAAACGATAAATGAATATACGCGTAACATATTTAGAATATCTGATCATTGCTAAATTGACCAAAATAAAGTTAAATCCAAGAAAATACACATTGAAAAACGAAGATTGTAAAAACAAACAATTTATGTGTAATATGGTGGTGGCACACAACTTGATTTTCATGAGCTATTTGTGAAAAAGTAGTTTTGCTTTAATGAAATTCATAATAAAAAAAATGGCTTTTATCAAGAAAACTTGCTCACCGAGTTGTATTGCCATTTTGCTTGATCCAAACCCGTTTAGATTTACAGTAGCGTTTAGGGAGGCAAAGTTTCCTGCAAAAAGTTAAACGTCAAAGTTTTTTTTTATCTTTAGATGGTTGTGCTGTACGATCATTGCAACGTGTTTTCACTCCAGCTTTCTTCTATAGCAATTTTCTCTACAAATAAAAGTTAATACAATCATTAAAAGATTTCCTCAATAATAAAACAACGATTTAGGTCCATTCGGACCTATGAAAAAATGCATTAAATCGAACATCAAATACCATAGTTCGCTTTACTCCGCATCTTCGTCATCAGCATCGCTTCCATCAGAATCCGTTGAATTGTCGTCGGATCAATCAACGGTCGCTTTAGTATCGATATAATAAAAAGCCAGCTGTTAGAGAAATCCTCCTCGGAAGATCAATTTCTGGTTGAACATTTGGAATGTGCTTCCAGACGTGATATCTTCGGATCTGACCATGCCAAAGACAGCCGCATCATATCCATAATTTTGTCTTTCAGTCTTCTATTGAAAATCAGGCACAAAACTCAAATAAATTATTATTTTACAAAATATGCCATTTTTTAAACTTTAAAAATTATCAAAAAAAATTAAATAAAAATTAGATGTTTTCTTAAGCAAGCTACCAGCCTAAACTCTTCTCCAAATTTTATAACATTTCTTCAGTATTATGGATAAAAAAAATATAATGATAGAGGGGGGGGATGTTTTACGGTTTTTACATTATTTTACTATGTTTTTTTGTTTGTGTCTATTTTTTCCTTAAAGATAGGTAGATAACCTACAACTTTGTTTTAGATGTCATTGTGATCCAATCAATAGATTTCGTGTTATAATTTTTTAATACGCCCTTTTTTAAAGTTAATTTAAAAGAAAAATAGAACCATTGATAACAGTGAACATGTGAACATGTGTTTCATTCTAATCGGAAGGGGTCGAGGTAAAATTGACCTGTAAAACAGCAAAAATAAGTTATCTTCCATTTAATTCCACTTAATTACTTTTGGAATCCATGACAGATACGTATTTCGACTACAATGTGCAGTCTTCATCAGTTAGGTTCCGATCAGGTAGGTTCCGATTCTACACGTTGTAGTTTCATTTTTATACCTGTGATCAAGACATTTTTACCTAGGGGATTAGTACTTAAGGGGGTCTTTAGTGGGAATGACACTGATGAAGACTACGCAACTGAACATCACAAAAATGTAAACAACGGTAAATATCGTCAAAAGGAGAACGGCGCCGGTGGTGTAGTTGTAAGCGTGATTACCTCTCACCCCAGCAGGCCTGGGTTCAATCCCAGTCGGCGCCGCCGGGATGTTCTGAGGCATAACATCTCTCATCACGCCTTCCTTCGGATGGGAAGTAAAGCCGTTGGTCCCCGGTTCATGAGTTGATGGGTCGATAGGTAGGGTCCAGGTGTGGGAGCTGCCTTCCTGGCACGTCGGTAGCATTGGTGCTCAGCACGGAAAACAAGATCGACGGAAAAAACAAACCAAAGGAAAAAAAAATCGTCAAAAGGTGGCCAAAATAGGAACATGGCCAACACTGGTGCGTTTTTCCTACTTCTTTATTCCAAATCCAAGGACAACGTTTGGGTATCCTACTGCGTATTAAAATATGAACATCATCAATGTGTTTTAATTACGGTTAACGACTTTTCAGTCAATATTAATTGTTTAATGAGAAAGTTAGAAGATACTGAGAGGGAATATATTATCGGTAAGGGACGTGTGTGTGTGAGAAAATTTGCGAAACAATCTAAGGGCACCGGTGTGATTCAAACCCACTAATCCCATTTCAGTACATCACCAATGTCACCAGTTGTTTGTATTTACGTTTCTTTATCTTATAGGGCTCAAGGTGAACTAAAGTGCTTTCTCTCAATGCGTACAGTTTTCGATTAAAAAGAACCACCAAGGCGATAACAACAACTTGCTAACCTGCACCAGCAGCAGTGCTTGCAACTTATTCCGTTGATAAACTGTCAACACAACTCGCCACGGGAAAATGCAACTGCAACTTCAACTCGTAGGAGGGAAGGGTGGTAAGAGCAACATTTTGCTGGAAACACAATTACTTGCACTCGGTGCCGGTAAACACTGCAAACCACCCGTTCATTACTGACTTTACCTTCGTTCGTGGCGAAACGTTGTCGCTGGAAAATAGAAGCCGGTGCCCGTGGAACATCTCGTTTGTGTTCTTCTACACGAACGATTGAACCGGGTGGACCATGTGTGGCATTTATCATGATTTGAAGGACCTTCATTATTGTTGTTCTGTCCTTTGTTATGAGATTCCAACTGCTGTAGCAAATTGTAACGGCTCTGGTCCACTGGGTACCAGGAATCACTGTCAACTGGTATGGCAAACTCTTTCAGGAGTTTCAATTTCAGCAAACTACCACTAATGCAGAAAAACACCCGGTGGCGCTATACATTTACTGAGAAGACACAGAACGTATGGTGCAGTGTTGGTAAGACGGTAGCTGAGGTCATCATCGCTGGTAGTTCAATTAACTGGATGCTGTTTGGTTCTAAGTTTTTAAATCAACACCTGACTCAGATGTTTCATGACTCTGTAAATCATGAGGGGGAAATAAAATAAAATAATGATGCAAAATTATAGTTTTTTCATGCTGGATGGAGAAAAAAAAACATCGAGCTCTTTTAAATACTGCGATACGTTTGAGTGCTTGCTCGTGATCTGTACTACGTTTTATTGTCGTTCAAATATATATTTTCCTTTGTTTAACGTCGGTCTCTAATCCGCAGAATCGAACGTCTATCATCAAAGAACGTCGATTGCTAATTAGTGATTAATCACCGGCGGCAATCGAGTGCAAGAGAGGCGACTTCCACCCATGGAACCAATTGAATCGATCAACACATGAGCCGGGACCAACTTTTATTCAAATAATAAAACATTATTTTACAATAAAAGACTTGATTTTGAAGAATCGGCATTGAGCGGCAACTATACTTCAATTTATTAGAGGTATTCTGCCGCTCATCACAAGTTGATCCCATTTGTATTTTTGTCACTAAGTTTTTCAATGGAAACGGTAGCTCCCGAGCAAAATCGGATATCAAAATACTATCAAAATTATATCAAATTATGTTTTTGAAATAGCAGCGCCGGTGGTGTAGTGGTAAGCGTGATAACCTCTCACCCCAGCAGGCCTGGTTCAATCCCAGTCGGCGCCGCCGGGATGTTCTAAGGCATAACATCTCTGAGCCGTTGGTCCCCGGTTCATGAGTTGATATAAGTAGGGTCCAGGTGTGCGAACTGCCTCTCTGACGTCGGTAGCATTGGTGCTCAGCACGAAAAACAGGTTGATAACATATTTTGATATGCACTTGTTTTTATTTCGGTTGAATTCATATTTGGATATTATTTTGATATTTCTAAAAAATATAATTAAAAACAACATTTGATATTTTATTTAAAAAAAAAACCATCCACATTTATCACTGAAATCTAACTTGTTTTTTTTTTCTTACGAGTCTATCAGGATGCTTGCTGTTTTCTTTATGAAAATCACAAAGACAATTCATTTTCTTTGACGTAAGACTACGTCTTTCGGGAAGATGGGGGTACACTTTATGAAAACCGACAGTTGAAATTCTGAAACATTTTGAACATTAATAACTTCGCTGCCCCTGGACCAATTTCAAATAAATATCACCAATTGATCAGAAACATTTCTACGCATCGATAACAATGCTTTTGACTGTCGATTTTCAAATTGAAACTATTGAAAAAGTGGTGAAATTCAGGCATTGTCCAAACGCTTCAAAATAACTAACAAATCCACCAATTACGTACATGCATATGCTGCTTCCCCAACACAGTCATCAGATAATGGTTCCTAGATGAAACAAGTCGAAGTGACATTCGCCTCCGATCTTCGGGTGTGTACGTATGTATAGGGAGGATGCAATTGCGGAACAGTTTGCTGCCAATTCCACACGCCCCCAACGACCTCACAAAATGCTCTCCGTTTTTTTCCTTGGATTTGTTTTCCGTGCTGAGCACCAATACTACCCACACCTGAACCCTACCTATCGACCCATCAACTCATGAACCAGAGACCAACGGCTTTACTTCCCTTCTGAAGGAAGGCGTGATCAGAGATGTTATGCCTCAAAACATCCCAGTGGTGCCGACTGGGATTGAACCCAGGTAATTATGCTAACCTGAGTGAGAGGTAATTACACTTACCAACTACACGCAAACCAAAAATCTATTACAATGAATGTTAGTTCCGTTTCCTATCATCCTCTGTTCATGAACATCGCAACGAATGTTAGAAATTGACCATGCAGGTGATGTAATGGTTTTTTGTCTTTTTTTATTTCGTGTTCCATCTACGCTTTCGGCTATACCAGTAAGCTTGTAGAACGACGCACATTGTAGAACATTGTAGAACGACGCACACACTTATCTCGAATCTCTCCAGCAGAAAAAGCATACGAAGTCGAGCATGCGAGAAAATGAGCGCTGACCATATTCAGAAGCATGGAGAGAGCAGTGGAGAAAGCACAGGTCTGATAGTCGCAACGTCCGTGGTTCGAGTCCAGTCGGCAACCTTTTTTCTATTTTTTTCGACATAATTAATTTCACTCACTAATACACTCCACATTTTTCGGTCTCCAATTTTCTTACATCGGACCGCAGCTAGGTATATCGCATCCTCGGTTCATGCGGTCTCCACTTACATCCTCTGATGATGAATCCCACATAATTGTAAGCGAATCTTACATCCACCGGTTGGGTGTACTAGAGATGAACTAGCCTAAGGCTGAAAATCTCTTTAATAAAGCTTAAAAAAAAAAAAACTTACCAACTACACCACCGGTTCCGCTGCTTTCCAGAGTTGTAATCCTGTAACCAAACTCGGAAGCAGGGGATGCTCTATATAAATTCTTTTCTAACTCTTTTTTGAAATCAGGGCCACCAATGTTACGTCGGTGATAAGTTTTAACCTCCGAAACCATACAGAGTGCGTCCCTGTCGCTTCAGAGCGTAGATGACATCCATGGCCGTGACGGTTTTGCGCTTGGCGTGTTCAGTACAGGTGACAGCATCACGGATCATAATTTCTAGGAACACCTTCAGCACACCTCTGGTTTCCTCGTAGATCAGACCGGAGATACGCTTGACACCACCACGTCGAGCCAGACGACGGATGGCAGGCCCTGGATGTTATCACGCAGAATTTCCCAATATCAACAAAGCTGCATCATCATGACTGTATGTAGCCAATGAGAAGCGAGAAAATATGGTACTGGAAGAGCTGGTTGTCTATATATCAGGTTGCTAACTACGCTTTTGGCATAGTTTCGATTCACCCGTTCAACGACAAACATCAAGCAACAATGACTGGTCGTGGAAAGGGAGACAAAGCTCTTGGTAAAGAAGGCGCCAAGCGTCATCGGAAAGTTCTGCGTGTTAACATCCAGGGTATTACCAAGCCTGCCATTCGTCGTCTGGCTCGACGTGGTGGTGTCAAGCGTATTTCCGGTTATATCTACGATGAAACATGAGGTGTACTTAGGGTGTTCCTAGAAAAATCCGTGATGCCGTCACCTACACTGAACACGTCAAGCGCAAAACCGTCACGGCCATGGATGTCATCTACACTCTGAAGCGACAAGGACGCACTCTTACGGTTTCGGGGGTTAAAACTTACCACCAACGTAAAAAAGGGCCCTTTTTAGGGCCACCAAGTTCATTACAGAAAAGAGTTAGAATAGAATTTATATAGAGTAACCCATGATTCACCCATTCAATTTGTCACTAAATACATCAAAATGATACAAAAATCAAATAATTTTTTTAGGGAAATAAATTATGTTCTATTTGTAGTCTTATCGGTGGGTTCAATTTATTCCGTTTCTCTTTCATAAACTCATCGTTGCATTCTCCTGCTGCGCGACATCTTCGAAATCGTTCGAACCGTTAAATAATACAGAGTAGTTACATAGAGTATAGACTTAAAGTACAGAGAGTACAAAAGGAGAGGAGCCAGTGTCGCTACTTGATAGCAAACTACTCATGATGGGAGTAGTTTATGTACATTGTTCAAAAAGAAAGTCAATCAAAATTTCATTTGTTACATGCATGAGGCATGTAACAAAAAGTGTGTTGGTGTTCTTTGGCGTGAATGTTCCCGAAAAGTTCTGTGTTCACAAATGCCGTGCCAATCTGATTTCCTGCGCAAGTGATATGTATAAACGCGAATAACCACGAGGTCCAGTGATTATAGCAAAGCTTGCCATAAAGAAACCATCACAGTTCAGGGCCACCACAACTTTCTACAAAAGAGTTGAGTTATGAAATTCACTTAATTCCAAAATAATATCCGAAACAACAAACTAGAAAATCGAACAAAAATCTCGTAGTCCTACGTCAACAATGCGGTCGTGTCTTGTACACCACTCTCCAACTTTTTTTTTCAATAAAAGTGCTCTTAGTATATACACTGGCCTAGAAACTGGGCACTGTCCTAGCAGATATCACATGAAGAAAATTGGTCGGGTTCAGAGTGATATCTATCGTTTCTGTAATTTGGAACGTGAAACCTCGGAACATCTGATCTGCAGTTGTGGTGCATTACACAAGCGTAGAACTAAATTTATTGGAAGTATTAGCTTACAACCTAGTCAAATTTGGTCTGCAAATCCTGAAAAGGTAGTTTGTTTTATAAACCATATTATACCAGACTGAGAAAAGATGTGTTCAGGCAATTAGCCGTCCACTCGCAAATAATGGACGCAGTGGTTAAAAAACAGTAGTAAAGCTTTTCAGTAAACGTTTGGACGGCTGGTATCACAAAGTTCCAATCGAATCGTCGAATTCAGTTCTAATCGAACAAATCTTAAACAACTAGTTTATTCGACGTAAGTACTTTTGTTATCAATTTCTTCAAATGTCAATTTAAATCAGTTCCAGGCTAAAATGATAAAACAATAAAAAATTAACTCGACCTTCTCCAATTTGCATTGAACTTTGCATAATTGTGTGTTATGGGCGATCATTCTTATTTTTCAAAAAAAAAAAGCCATTGTGGATGTTTTATTTTTTCAAACTGGTGTCTTTGATATTTTTCAACACATTTTAGCACGAAAACATCACTTCTGATAGTTTCATAATCTCGTTTCCACGACAAATAGCAAATCGGTTAGGCATGAATTTCTTCGATTTGAATGAAATATTGCACACATGTTAGTTGCTACCCAATATGATATTTTTCATTGAGAAAAATTAAAAAAAATCCGAACTAATTGTTCATAAAGGCTTACGTAAAAAATGCGTTTAATTTTTTTCAAAAAATCATAGTAGGTAATAGCTGAGTGTGCCCGGCCTTGCTCGTTATTCAATATTATCTTGAGTTTATGCGCCAATTAAAAAAAGCATGCTATATTATACGTAGCCTCCCCCCTCTTATCTAAAGGGGCTACCTCCTATGACATCCACATGCTAAATTTGGTTCCATTTGCTTGATTAGTTCTCAAGTTATGCAGAAATTTCTGTTTCATTTGTATGGGAGCCCCCCTTACAGAAAGGGGAGGGGTCTCAAACCATCATAAGAACCTTTCCTGGCCCCAAAAACTCCTGCATACAAATTTTCACGCCTATCGGTTCGGTAGTTTCCGAGTCTATAAGGGTCAGACAGAAATTCATTTTTATATATATGTAGAGATAGATAGACTAAAATGACGCCTGAGTAGGTAATAGTATGGTCCACCTGAAAATATATATATACACTAAAAGAAAATCCTGCTAAATCGTTATTAAAAGATAAATTGATTTCTGATACCCCCTTAATGTTTTGATTTTTCGTGAATCTAGTATCGGACAACATCAACTTGTTTTTCTTTTGCTGAATTTAAAATAGAACGGGTGATGTTGACATGTAAAGGGTGATACGGTCAAAATTTGGTCAATATCAACTTGACGTATTTCTTTCAATTTTGCATTTAAAAAACCTGAACACCCCTCATTTTGAAGGTGTGTGTGTGTAGAATGTTGCTCTTATTTTGATTTTGAAATTCACTCTTCAGTTGTCAAAATGCCGTCCAAGCAAGAAGAGCAGCGTATCAAAATTTTGCTCGCGCATCGCGAAAATCCGAGCTACTCGCACGCAAAGTTGGCAAAATCGCTAAAAGTTGCCAAATCAACCGTTACAAATGTAATTAAAGTGTTTGGGGAACGTTTGTCGACAGCCAGGAAGTCTGGATCGGGGGAAATCGAAAACCGGAAGCCGCTGAGACGACAAAGAGAGTTGCCGGTAGTTTCAAGCGAAACCCTAACCTCTCTCTCCGAGATGCCGCAAATAAGCTGGGTGTATCGTCTACAACCGTGCATCGAGCCAAAAAACGAGCCGGACTATCGACTTACAAGAAGGTAGTGACTCCAAATCGCGATGATAAATAAAATACGACGGCCAAAGCGCGATCCCGGAGGCTGTACACGACGATGCTGACGAAGTTTGACTGCGTGGTAATGGACGACGAAACCTACGTCAAAGCCGACTACAAGCAGCTTCCGGGACAGGAGTTTTATACGGCAAAAGGAAGGGGAAAGGTAGCAGATGTTTTCAAGCACATGAAACTGTCAAAGTTCGCAAAGAAATATCTGGTTTGGCAAGCCATCTGTACCTGTGGCTTGAAAAGCAGCATTTTCATAGCTTCCGGGACTGTCAACCAAGAAATTTACGTGAAAGAGTGTTTGAATAAACGTCTGCTGCCTTTCCTGAAGAAACACGGTTGTTCCGTACTGTTTTGGCCGGATTTGGCATCTTGCCATTACGGTAAAAAGGCCATGGAGTGGTACGCCGCCAACAACGTGCAGGTGGTTCCCAAGGACAAGAACCCTCCCAACACGCCAGAGCTCCGCCCAATTGAGAAATACTGGGCTATTGTCAAGCGGAACCTAAAGAAGACCAAAAAAACTGCTAAGGGCGAGCAGCAGTTCAAGGCTTTCTGCGGCGAAGAAGGTGGACAAGGTGGCTGTACAAAATCTGATGGCAGGGGTCAAGCGTAAGGCCCGGCAATTCGGATTTGGAAAAGCGGAAGCCTAACTGAATATTTTTCCTGAATTTTATACTAATTGAACTTGAAAAAGAAATTTAATTTGATTTTTTAAATAAACGATTTCACCGATTTACACGCGTTTTCCCTTGACCAAATTTTGACCGTATCACCCTTTATGAGGGTGATTTAAAAGGTAATATAATATGCAATCATCATATATCTTGTCATACATACATTTAATAGCTGAACATCGTGACTAACATTCCGAAAAGGTCTAAACTAATGGTAATATATCATTTCCTATTTTAAAAATTCGCAATAACTTGAGACCGGTTAAACTTTGGAAAAGTGTTCATGCAAATTTATTCATTAAAAATTATGCGTTCAATCAAATGTTGGTATTATGAAAACTATAAAACTTGAATGATTTTTAAAAAATATATAAAAACAGAAATTCTATGAAAAAAAGCACAACCGAAAAAAAAATACTCCGATATCGCTCAAACCTTGTGTATTTGTTCCTTATTGAACATTTGTAGATCTGTTTCATTTCACCCTAAGGGTGCACCTTTCTGAGCAATCTTGATGGGTTTGAAAATGCGTTTTATTTTTCATAGTTAAATGAAACAGCTATACATTAGTAGGTATTATGCTTATTGTAAGACCATTGTTTCAGTTTTCTTTCTTACCACAGGCTATTGCTCAAACTTTTCTTCGTACATGGCCCATCATCTTTTGCACGAGCCCTGTTCCCACTTGTGTGGCTGCCAAATTCCATTTCCGCTTGAAATCCTTCAAGTAGTTTTTTCTTCAGCATGTGCTTTACAATTGACCACTATTTCGCAATTGGCCTTAGCTCCGGAGTATTGGCCGGACACATTTCCTTGGGAACAACTGTGACACCATTTTCGCTGCACCACTGTTTGGTGGAATTTAAATAGTGGTAGATTGCTAAGTCCGGCCAAAATAGGCAATCCATCTCTTGCTGCTCCAGACATGCTAGTCGTCTATTTCGTAGGCACACCCTCTTGTTAAATTTGCTGGTTCATGGCCGCAGAACTAACGAAAGTTTCGCTTTTCATCTCACAACTGCAGATTGCTTGCCAGACAAGGAACTTTTTGGGGAATTTCGACTTCTTTTTGTCAACCGAGGTATACAATTCCTGCTCAGGAATTCCATCGACAACTGTCAGGCTGACTGTGATTATATACACTCTTTGCTTACTTCAGTGAAATTTTGAAAGATCAAGACCAACAACTGAAAAGGCCTCAACTACATTTTGTAAACAAATCATGGAAGGCCATTTTGTTGCGAACCGCCAAAACGCCAACGCATACTAACAAAATGAACAGGTAGGGGAAATTTTCCTCTACCCGATTGTGATTTAGGTTTGCGAATGTAGGTTTTGGTTCGCGAGAAAATGGCCTTACAAAGTTTGTTTACAAAATGTAGTTGAGACCTTTTCAATTGTTGGTCTTGAGATATTATTCAAAAAATGCCTTAATGGCAGCGTTTTTGTCGTGTTCAACCTTTACTCAACTGTTGTTGCACATAAGGGCGTCTGTTGGTTCGGTGCCATGAAATGGTCAAGTTTGGGACGAATACCGAAACGGACGTAAACGGACACTATACGTTCAGTCATTTCTTCACGGATGCTCAAACGGGAACACGGAATCATTGGCGTAGCTAGAAAATTTATCTGGAGGGGGCCTAGGCCTCTTGCATTTGTTTTATTTTGCTAAACTACGGTTAAATGAAAACTCGCGAAGATGTTCTATGTATTTTAACTGTGGCGTATTTAATGCTGTTTATTGAATCTACATTCACCTAGTTTTAGATTTAGATAGTTAGTGTGTATTTGCCATGAAAAATTTAGAATTTAAATTTCGATATTTAGTTTTAATTGTTCAAGTTTACACAAATACATTTTTTCAAGATAACCACAATACTGTTATTCAGATTCATGTATCAGACACTTAAGGCATGTACGGCTCATGGACATATAATTTATAGTAACACATTATTTAGTTTCATTTCCTCAATACTAAGCTTGAGTATCCTTACATTGAGCTACATGAGATGATATTTTAAAGTAAATATAAAAACTTTTCGAAAAAAGTGTAATTTAGCTAGGGCTCCTAAGAATCATTATACGTTACGTATTATACGAACCTCATATTTGAATTCATGTTTAATGTTGTTTAATCTTATGAAATTATTAAATAAATGAATAAAACTGTCTTGCCCGAAACATAAATCTCGTTTTTTCACAGTAAAACATGTGATTCATAATTCGGACACTTCATTTTTTTAGAATGTTGGAAGCGTGTTAATATTTTCGCCAGCAATATTATCATTCCGGGGTGATACCTATAAAAAAAATGGCTGTTAAACCACAGGCTGACTAAAGGAACAAGCTTTATATATTTTTAATGTTTATTCCATATTGGTGTATAGGTATTTCAAGATATCATTATAAAGTGTTCGAAATATAAAATCAGAACAGTATATGAAAATTCGGAAAACTTGATTTGTTACTGAATTTTTGCATTCAAATACTGCCGTCAGAGTCATGCATGAGCCCATGCTAAGGAATAATATAAAATGGGTTACATATACTTTGATGTTTTGATTTAACTCCATGTTCGGGTTTACGCTTTAAACATATAACTTCAAACCTAATGCGTTCTATCTGTCTCGTATAAACGTTTAATAATTCGTCCCATTTAATGATTATTCATATGTGAGACAGCGAGTAATTAACGATGAACGAGATTAGTGCTATTCACATAAAATCTGGACCTATCTTTAGTGTGAAATTAAATCCCTAAACAGAAATTAAAGTAGGGGAATTTACATATTCTCGTCAATCTAAGCAGCGTCCGAACTTCTATTAGCGATTTCTCAGCGTCACACTCATACATGACAGGTTTGTTTGTTGACATTTATCTGCTGCTTGCTGTTCTACCAATTTCAATCGACAGAATTGATCAAAACGGGTTGAACATGTTTTTACAACGCTCCAAACTTCTCAGGTGAGAGTGACTATTGTCGGCAGTCTCTTTTTCTTCGGCACCCTTTCCATTTGAACTGCGTGTTAATCAGCTGTTCTATTATCGGCAACTCGAAATCAACCTATTTTGTAGTGTGTATATTTAATTTAAAGAAAAATATGGCATAACAGGATTGCACAGTCGTAAAAATGTAATCAGATTGAAGCTGAAAAGGTAAGGAATCGGCTTAATACATTCAGCGAAGAGTTTTGATGGGAAAATACAGTGAAATTAACGTTTCAATTTCGGTTTCCGAAAACAGTCAATGGGTGCCGAAGCCATAATTTACCCTATGTAATCCAAATTGAAATGCGAATGAATAGAGTCAAAAATATCATCAAGAAGGGTTCAAGTCACAAAACATAATTTAATATAGCCCTTGCATGTCAGCCAAACGTGGTATACTTTAACTCTAGGTACAACTGACAACAGCCATCCGCTCGGTGAGTTTATTGGCTCCATCTCTGTCACAATCACGTTTCACGCTGGTTCTGTTTACCGAATGTTAGCAGGATGATGAATGTAAACTGACGTTCTTAACGAACCGTCTCGATCAAAAGAACCAACGTGCGTCATTTCCCGTCTGTCGGTCGGAGCATGGGCCATAGCTTCCCATTCATAGAGCAGCTTTCGGTGGTCGTATTCCAATGGTCGCGCCGGTCTTTTTCATTCCGGAGAATACACCTATGTGCGGGTACGTGAAGCACTCTATGCTCGTCCTTCGTTTTAAGCTGCCACGAACACGAACTGCGCCGGAGAACAAGCACAAAAGGGCCTGAACTAATTAGATTTTTCTTCCAAACAAACAATCACTTCCATTCATTCAATCAATTCATTTATAATTTTCCCGTTCGTTTTGCGCTATTTTTTGCACCATCAACAACCGGCACGATCGCAGGATTGAAGAAACTCGTACAACATCATCATCATCATCATCATCGCCGTTGTTGTAGTCCTTGCAATCGTCGTCGTTTCCATCTTGTTTGATTGTCATTGTCATCTGGGTGGTGTTCTCTGTTGCTGTTGTTTTCACTCTATTATAATAGCTATCGCTGCCGTCGTTGATTTCGCTTCCGGTGTGAATATAGAACTTTTGATTTACTCCCTTTTGTTCCACTCGTGGGGATGATTTGTTTGGCAATTTTTCCATTGTTTTCCACGCTGACTCATTTTTCCTCTGCTCCTTTTTCTCGTTCCAGAAATCAAAATTCATCCGGGTGGAGTGCAAACAAGCGACGATCAATTAAATATAATTGGAGGTAGGTGATATAGAGCCCTGCCGCTCGAAAAAAAAAATCGAGTATTCCAGGGGATTATTTCCGGTCCCTTTCATCTGGTCTGCTGCTCGAGAGCGATGATTCTGTCTCGTTGGCGAGCTTGTGATGAACGAGTGGCAGTGTAATTGAAGTTGTATAAAATAGTTGACTGTTGATTTAATTGAAAAAGTCGTCTAGTGGATACTGGTCGCTGTTTCATTGTATCAGTGCATGGCACAAACTTTATAGTTTTTTTTCTATGTTTTTATTTGATGCACTTCAAAGAGAAAGCTTGATTATTTGATGCTGGAGTTGCACTCGAAATATCTTTGAACAGTTGGAAATCTCTCCTCGAGCAAAAACTAAGGATGATAGCTCTGATTGTGAAATTTACAGTTTTTTTCCTCAGAAGACCCGAATGTGAGCCTTGGGTCTCTTTCGAAAGATTTAAAACATCCATGAAAGTGGTCAAGTGATGAGAATGACTTAAGAGCTTCGAGATTTTTTTCGAGTTACAGTATATATGAACTAAATTGAATTCATGAAATATACTTGAGCTCTGAGGGCCATAGGACGGTTGTCAGGAAGATTCGGAACATATATGAAATATTCAAATCGTACAATTGATGACAGAGCTCCATGAGTTCTATAGAAATAAATTGTAATCAATATAACAGAAAGAAGTTTTGAACGAAACGAGGGTTCTGGTAGCCTCAAGACAGTTCTCTGTATAGTAAGAACTAGAATTTGGTTCAACCGATTATACCATACTGTTCATTATTACTGAAACACTGGTTTAAAATTTTCTGCTTGAAATGTCATTATTCAGCTATTCCTCGAAGTATTTCAAAGCAAATGGTTTTGATAGAACTTTTAGCGTCCGTAGATTGTTTGACATTGAAAAATTTGTTTTTGATTGAAAAATGTTGTATTTATTTTGATTGAAAAAGGTTGTATGCATTTCTAAAAGCAAACATTTTTTTTTGTTAATTACTTTATTTGTACAGGCTCAATCGAATAAACTTTATAGAGCCAAGTTACCATTTTCTTTATACATTATAAATGTCTTAAATCTAAAATTAAAGGATTGGAACCGATTACTCGCAGTCTTCTCGAGGTTAGTGGATGACAATTGTTTGGATCAGGAGAGGAAAAAAGAGATTTGGAATATGATTTATGATTAAAAAATTTCACTATTTCTAAAACATATACTTAATCCTATCATAGTTATACCAACTCTGTAATTATACAATTATTACAGAAACAAATCTACAAAAAAAAACATACACACACACATACAAAACACAAACTAAACACAAGGTTAATCAAACTTACAATCTATGGTTAATATTCTTCAAGAAAACATATATGAGTTGCATAAACTCCAGATCGCGTCTAGCCAAAATATCCCGAACTGGAAAAAAGCAAACATTTTGATACACCTTTTATTTGCGGTGCACTTGAGATCATCCACAAATTATGAAAGGGAAAAAGAGACATGTTTGTTTTTTCTAAGATTTCTTATAGTGGGTAACATTTTTTTTATAAGATTTAATAGTTAAAAGAAAATAACTTGGTTTGACTAAATTTTACACCGAACAACCTTGGGCGAAAAATGAGCACCCATATGAAAAATTGATCTATTTATGTAAATGTTCCTTACTCAATATTGATCGATTTTCTGAATCTATTCACATCATATTAGGATTTAAGAGGATGTGATCATCTTATCATTTTTGACTTTCTTAGGGCCCATGCATTAATTATGTCACGCTAAATGGAGGAGAATTCCCCCCCCCTATCGTGAAGTTTATCATATACTCAATCCATTGCTTGTCATAAAATCTTAGACCCCCTCCCCCCCTAGAGCGTGACATAATATATGCATCAACCCTTACTGGAGGGGTCCAATAATCACTAACACCCTTTACATGATTTTTAGATGATTTCTTGTTGGTTTTATATATGATTAAAATATTATGGTTATAATCAGGATGCCTTCAATTAATTTTGGTTATTTTTTTCTTTTTAAATAATGGAATAATAAGATATGATGATGTTATTTTGCATCAGTACGTAATAGGAAAAAAAAATGTAAAGTTTGCGTTTAACATATAACACCTGCAAATTTAGCTTTAACAGAGTCACAATGAGCGATTTTCTGATCGCCTCTTCGCGAAGAGTGAAGAGCTTACACAATCAAAATATTATCATAATTTCTTATTATTCCAAAATTTCATAATTCATTTTTGGCCAAAATGAATGGAAGGCACCCTGGTTATAATATATGAGCATAAAAGTTCTTATATTTTGAATGTGACTGTTGTCACTATTCGAAAACATTTGCAAACTTTATCATCTCTGTTGGGAAGTTTTGCTCCTCCGTTTTGACAACATTGCACAGTTGTCCAGAATAGGAATTTAGCAGGAATAGTAGTCTTAGAGCTTCTGATGTAATATTTAGACGTTTGATGTTTTTGGTGAAGTTTTTGTGCTTGAAAATTTCCTTGGCTTGTGCTTGTAAGCATTAAGGCGGCCCTCAAATTAATTTATTTTCAAAATATAACTGTTTTATTTTTTTAAATACAGTTAATGATGTTCAGACAATTTTTTTTGCAAAATATGCGTCTTAAAAAGCTTCAAATTTTTCTTTTAAGTGACTTGCATGTTTACATAAAAAGGTTACATATGGTTTTCAGTGGGCTACCCTAACGTAAAATTAAAAAAAAAGTAGTACTTTTGTTCTAATAATTGATGTCATGGGTGAAGTTTTGCACTTCTTTTGATGGTCGAAAACAACAGGGTGGTTCAGAAATTAGTACATATTCAAAAATCGTTTGAAATAAAGACATACAATATTCAGCAAAGTAGAAGTTGAGGTAATTTAAAGCAAATTTGTGCCAGAAACATTATGTATATCTCTTAACGTTCTCGTTGTAGAGCTTACTTTTTTATTTGAAATTTCGCATGAAAGTAATTTTCAAAAGTCTTTTGAAGCTTTTTAAGACGTACGTTTTTAATTGAAAAATTTCTGTATCTACTTAAATTAAAAAAAAAATAGTTATACCGATCTTCTTCTTCCTCGCATTTCAAACTTTTTGCTTATCACATATTAGCTTATTGAATGTTCTCAACTTAGTGTTCTAGACAGGCACGGAAAAACATTTACAAATACTTCGTGTATTAATTTACATTCATTTGTCTCTAATTTTTTTTTCATCAACAAAATTCTGAAAATAATTTATGAAGCTTTTGTTGGTTTTAATATAAGTTACAACTTTTGTCAATAAATCCTATCGGTACCTCTTATCCATGATGAACTTGAGCGGGTAGAGCTTGTTATTGTTTTCCATTGAATGTAATTTACATTCACTGAAAAACAGTGGTGGGTCCCGTTCGTTCTGGTCCTTATGCATAGGAGATACAGATTTAGGTAATTGACAGAAATTGTAGCTTATAGCAAAACAGAAAAAAATATACATCATTCTGATCTGCTGATGAAAAAAGTTAGAGGCAAACGAATATAAATGAATACACGAAATTAATGTTAATGGCTTTTCATGCCTGGTTCTAGATGCACTACCAAAGTGCATCTATTTGAGTATTTGATTCCTGTACCATTTTTGCATAAGTATAATTGTGTGACAAGTACAATCATACTTTGAGTCCAGAGAGAGCCGAGAAATTTTCCAGTCCAAAAAAGCCTAGACCGGACCGGTAGTTGAACCCAGCCACCTGTAGCATGGTCTTGCTTTGTAGCTGCGCCGTTACCGATTGAGCTAAGGGAGACTCCAAAGTTATACCAAATTCAATTTAAATAAACGTATAGAGTTTAACCAATAACGTATTGCTAATTCCATCGAATCATGTAGCCCTTGCAATTAATAACTTAAAATTTGTTGTATATTTTCCTAGTGTCGGTTTGAATATTAAAGTAAACATTTGTAGCATTTGATAGAATATGTTCCCCTTTGTAGTGAGTTGGGAATCTCCACTTTTACATCTGTATATAGACCCTGCATACCTGTGTGCATATCAATACTCAAGGCAGCTGTAAATTTCTCCCGAAATACAAGCTTTACTTCACCGTATTTCCCTAGCACCAATGCTTTATAGATTGCAATCCGGGACCACTTGTGGAAGGTCGTACACTTCCACGTTTTAAACGGTAAACAAGTGACATGCGTACCTCGACGGACTTCCCATCGGTATAATGAAAAGTTAATTCTTCACGGTTGTTCAACAAGCAATGGAAAGCAAGCAAGCAAGCAAATGGACTTTTCTGATTTGAACTTGATAAACATAGATTTTCCTCCGCAATTCAATATGTAGCGATCATCTGCACGGAATCCGCGTCCATCGCTTTCATGAAATTTGTAATTTCATCCATAAATGGTTTCGCCGAGCCATGTGTGAAGCTTCATCCTAATCATCAGTATTTTCAACGGATTTTTTTTGCTTCCAATGCACTGTGGCCCAGAATGCAGAATTAGATGGAATATTATGTTTAAAGTCTTAAATTGAAACTTTAGACTTAAAGTCTCTTATTCAAAGTTGTTTCTTATAGTTAGTCCCTCATTTTTATGACAATGAATTCTAGGGTGGTTCTTATTAACATTTAAACTTTTTGTTTGTTTGCCCCAACTAGAGATATTAACATTTAAAAACTGCATATTTTTAGTAGAAAAACGTAAATAACTCTTGATCGGCGAAAGATATTGACAAGCTTTGTGCAGTGAAAACTTGGGCCTTTTAAAGATCTAAAAGTTATTTGAAAACACCTTTGCTGAGAAAGTCGAAATAAGAAAACTAGAACAAAACAACTGTTTTTTTTAGAGACACCCTATCTCAATTAAAAAGAAATAGCTCTAAATCGGTCAATTTAAGAGATACAAAAAAGTTTTTTTATGCAAAGTTGCTTGAAATTAGCTCAGCTATAACTTTGTCTAAAATGTATACTTTAATATATTCAAACGAAAAAGTTAATTTTTTTTTATTGATGATAAGAACCACCCTAGAATTCACTGTAATGAAAATGAGGGACTAACTATTAGGAACAACTTTGTAGAAGAGACTTTTAGTCTAAAGTGTTAATTTCAGACTCAAAACATATGCTTTCACCTAAACCTTCATTCTGGACCACTGTGTAATGGGGCAACGAAAAAAGCGAAACAACTTCAGTTGCTATCGAAAATCAGACTATCGCGCGATTCGCACTGAAACAGCACACAGCTGCTTGTGCCGACAGCTAAGAGTGAACTGGTGTATTTTATTATATTCTAATAGTTTTGTGAATACGACTATCATGAGAAAATTGAAAAAGTAGATTTATGGCTAAAAAACTTGCTTTTTCAGGTGCACGCTAATTTAATTCTGAAAAATTACTCTTCATGAGAACGTTAAGAAATAGAAACTATGTTTCTGTCTCAAAGTTGCTTGAAATTAAAAAAAAAAAAGTTAGTTTTGAATATTAATTATTTTAAGGGCTACAAATCAAAGAATAAATTCTTCACTAAACGTCTAAAAATGAGAAATATTATAGGAAAAGCCCAAAGACTTCTTTAACGGCTGAATTCTCATTCTGAACCACTATGTTTGAAGTTTTTCAACTGAAATGATACATGAATATTCATAACTGAGTCAATTTTGAAGCAGTTTCCTGATGAACTGAAAAATAAAAATGAGAGAGTCCACAATAGCCAGCACAAAAGAAAGTAAAAGTAAACTATCAGTCAGTATCGTGGATTTACCACATTTAAGGATGTTTCAGATCTTCTGCAGAACCATTTCCATGGACTTCGGAGTCCATTTTTATGTGAAGACCTCAAACTCATTATTATGTCAAAAACCGACAAAAACCGCGTAGCTCTAGGATAAGTTTCATGGATTCACCACTTTAATGGACTGTTAACGGTTACTCCCGCTTTAAGTTGTTACATTCAAAGTGTTTTATGTTGCTTCATACGTAAAGCTTGCGATTTTCAGAGTTGGTTGGAAATGCTGCCGTAATCTAGCGGAACTATCTACCTACCCTTTCCGACATTTATTTCTAGCTGATAATATATCACACTAAAACTTCATGTTAGATAGTATTTTTAACCATCTCTGAAAATCGTTAACTTCACGTATGAAGTAACATAAAAACACATTGAACATAAAAATTTAATTATTCGATAGAGCTGTGCTCTAAAAAAAAAAAATCTTCTGTTTTCTTAAGATATCAGTATACATTATTATACTGATTTCCTTTGTTGTACCATTCGATTTTTTGTCCCTCCTTGGATCATGCGACCATTTGCGCATTAGACCTTTTGTTTACCTTCTAATTATTTGACCTTTTATCCAATCAACCGAATTAGTTATGTGGATCATTCGACCTTTTGTCACCATTAGTCGTGTATTTTTGTTCCTCCTTGCGCTATTCGAAATTTTGACCCTCTTTGGGTTCATTTGTGCATTCGATCTTTTTGTCCATTTGACCTTCTTTTTTTTCTATTTGACCTTTTGTCCATTCGACTTTTTGTCCATTCCACCTTTTGTCCATTCGACTTTTTGTCCATTCCACCTTTTGTCCATTTGATCTTTTGTCCATTCGACCTTTTGTATATTGTTGAACCATTCGACCATTTGTCTATTCGAAATTTTGTTCCCCTTCTCATCACTCGACCATTTCTTTATTCTACATTTTTTACCTTCGACATTTGTTCGTTTGACCTATTGTCATTCGACGTTTTGTCATTTGACGTTCATTTGAATATTTGCAATACATTTACTCAAGTGAATGACAACCACTTTGTCTCGCATCGATTAATAAATTAATGAATTTGATTCTAAGACTGAAATGGGAGTCTTCGAATGATCCGGAACATTCGTAATAATGGCCAGTTCATGGAACTCTAAACCTCAGCAACCTCTACCTTATCAGCTTCAAACTCAAGCCCTTGAGATCGAAAATCTAACTGACAACCATTAGAGGTGCTTCGTCCTAGGCTAAAGCATGTTGACAAGCATCCATTTTCAATCAATTCTCTTGGACTCCAATCATCAAGAAATCACCGTTCAATAATTTGAAGGGACATACATCTCGACCGAGAAATCCGCAATCCAATCCTCAATCTTCGCTCAAAAACTCAATCGTAAAGCGGTGCAAAACGACTGAAACAGCCACATCGTGCTGTGGTGTTGATACCTTCACACTTTCGAACTAATCTCTGCTTGTTTTCCCCACAGGTCTTGCGGAAGCTGCCCGAGGTCGAGGAAACTCGAGTGCCAATTCATTAGTGACCAGTAGCAAACCGCTCCATCTCATCCTACTATCGGTGCTGACTGTTCTGCTCTATTCCGTTAGATGACAGCATCGCATTTGCTGGAATAACCCGGCACCGTCATCGTCTTGGCTGTCGATGGCTTCATTAGCATAAGCACATCTCTACGGAGGCAGTCGTATCCAGCAACAGCAGCAGCAGTCGGATGTCATTCAGGACGACATAAATGCGAGAGCAAATGGCCAAAAAGAGAATAAAAACACCGACTAAATATAACAGTCGATTGCGAATGGATGTGGAATGAGTGTTTGAAGATTCGGGTGTCCCCGAGGAGCAATGTGTCTAAGTGCAGTGTGCATGTTTTTAGCTGTAGAGAAACTTTCGAAACAATAATGATGGAATAATGAAATAGGATAATAACCATTCATGATAGTTAAATGATTTGAAGCGAAAATCCATTCTCCTTCTCTGTGCATAAAGTCAAACGATACAAAATAACGCATCGCTGCTTGTGGTAGATCGAACGATCGCTAGTTGTGAGATCGCTTGTATATTTTAGGAAGTTAGTGATTACCATACACACACACACATACATCAAACTCAAACTCTATGCTGCTTATAAATTCATATCTATATAGTGAAACTCATGCACATCAACGAAGAAAGAGATAGAGCGAAAATTTTTAAGTAAAAATCATCAAGCATAATCAGCTGGAAATGGTAGACTGAAAATTAAGTGTGGCATAGTGGGAGAGGAAAGTCAAACAAGAGGATTCTAAAGGATTATAAAATTGCTGTGCGCAGCGGAGGAAGAGCAAGCTTTATTTCCTTTCTCTCTACCTCCCGGCCCCGTCTCTCCGTGGTGTAGCGTTAGTTATATAGCTATGGAAATTTTTAAAGCTTTATAATGGTGTTGAATGATGAAACTCTGAATCAACTTTGATTATAATGCATCCATCAAAATGCAATAAACTTTGTTATGGCAGGAAAGAGGATAAGCCCGTTGAGACGAGAAGATGCATACATGCGAGTGAATGCAAAATGACGGTCATGGAATAGGGAAAACTCGGAAAATTGTTTTGCGTCGGCGTGAGCAGGAAGGAAAATTATTGGAAAAGCTTGATCTGGAGGTTGATGCAAGTATAACGCTGTGACGCTGATTGAAAATGCAAACTAGCTGAAATGTTCTCGGTCAGGAAGAATGTGTTCAAAATGCTCTACGAGTCTGTTGCAACCATCGGAGACTGGAGCTAATGCATAATGGACGTTTAATTGTTTTACTAGCTGCAAACTAGTTGTTTGTTTCCCTAAAATTTGTGGATTAGCAGATTGAGAGCTGCCCTTCCAGCCAAAGAAAAGACGTTGGCATATAGGTTTTAACTTTTGCAAACATTCAAATAAACCTGCAGGTTTTCAGTTGACTGTTCAAGCATAGCGGAAAAAAAGAATGCTAGACTGTAAATAAACGAGGTAAGCACATACAATAAATAAAATCGCAATAGGAGAAAAAAACTGTGTACATACAGACAAGGTAGCTAATAATTAATGACTGAATTTTATTCGAGAGGCATGTAATTAATTATGAAAATTAATGGTGTCTACGCTACAGCTTGTACAGTTCGTGCAGATTCTCTCCAACATCGGCCGCAGGAGATAGATATAGGTACGTAAACGACGCTTACATCGTTCTTCCCATTCTTTCCAATTCCGCGACCAGAGGAGCATACCGCTGCATCAGTGGCCCTGTGGTGCACGGATGGAACAACAATACTTAAATGTCACGATAATCACGAGCAAAATTTTTGACAAGAACAAAACCGACCCTTGGCTTGTGTAACTGCCGATGGCATACGTGTGATGATGCCATCAGAACACCGGTCTTGACACACAGATTTTCCAGCTTAATACCGGTGTATTGCATTTATTATTATTATTTATTTTTTTTACTTTTCCATCATGCATTGAATTTGTATTGTTTTTTTTTTTTTTTTCGTTTTCAATCTTTTAATTATCAAATCAAACTATAATCTATGGAAAACTTGTTACGTTGTGGTGGGTAAAACCGAGCTAGGGACATTATTTAGCATACAACGGTCGGACTAAAAATGTGAAAACATTATTTTAATGTCATTTCAATCGATCCGGATGAATGCGATCTTCATGAGTCATTTGGCTGCTGGTGTCCAGTTTCTTTTGCAGCAACGTTGGTTGTTGAAGTCGGCCTAAATTTCGTTTCCAGTCGGTGACGACCGTGGACGGTTTACTTGAGGTTTCGGCGAAAAATTCTTCGACTGATGCTTGCAGGCAGTGCTGTTAATTTTCATATCATTCGATTTAAGATGAACCGAGCGGTGCCGGTGGTGTAGTGGTAGGCGTGATTACCTCTCATCCCAGCAGGCCTGGGTTCAATCTCAGTCGGCGCCGCCGGGATGTTCTGAGGCATAACATATCTGATCACGCCTTCCTTCGGGAAGTAAAGCCGTTGGTCCCCGGTTCATGAGTTGATGGGTCGATAGGTAGGGTCCAGGTGTGGGAGCTGCCTCCTTGGCGTCAGTAGCATTGGTGCTCAGCACGGAAAACAAGATCTACGGACAACAAATCAAGGAAAAAAATGGACCAATACAACCATTCAATTAATTTAAAAAAAAATAATTCTCACATGACCATATTCTCACATGACCATAATTTGAAGAGCCCCTTTCTCATTCGAAGCTCATCGTCACTGTCAATTGAGTTACTCACTATCATTTGATATCCGACATCGGAGTATTGAAGAAACCCAGCAAAATGGTCCCGAACAGACAACTCGAGCCGATGTCGGATCAATGTAAGCTAAATGTAAGGTCGATGTCGTGTTTTCGTCGGGTCATTTTTGGGTTTATGTTGGGTTAACATCCGGTTGGGGTTTACTAGAAGTCAGGTTGGTGTCGGGTTGGCTTAGCTTTTTCGCCGGAATGCCGACCAGAGCTCCGTTTATGTGTAGGTTACACTCAATTGAATGATGTCAAGCGTTTCTCAAATGAGAATGATCCATGCCTTCGTCAAATGACTAAGCAACTGATATTACCCTTTCGAAGGAGGTCCCCTTTGAGGGAAGGTCCATTAATTATGTCACGAATATTTGGCCCATTTTAAACCCCCCTCCCCCCTTTGTCACATTTTTGGTATGGACCTTCATTTTTTTTGTGTGTGGCTCGTCACAGTTTACAAAGCCCCCCCCCCCGCTCCTCTAAAAGTGTGACATAATTAATGGACGATCCTTGATAGCGGATAGCTGCTTTTCTCATTTTCATCAAAATGATCAATTGATTTTGAGAATTTACAGCGCTGCTTGTAAATATTCCTTGAGGGTGGTTCTCATTCCGAGGAGTACGTTTGGCAACGATTCTGTTCACTTTGGGTTCTGGTGGCATATGATAGCGGCCGTGTGTTTGCGATTGATTCGGATTTGCCTTCCAAGGTTGGTGATAAAATTTACTGGCACTCCAAATTATTCACGTGATACATCCGTCGATAGAAGCCTTCAAAAGTCTTCAAAGAACAGTTTGGATTATTTTTTTTCGAATCATGATCAATTCCGTACATAATTATTCTAATAATCCATGATTTCAAACATATGCCGAAGGATCGAATCATTGATTCGACTCCAGAGTTGCTTTGCTATGCATGCCTAACAATCCTGTTTTCTGCGTTTGTTTTGATAGTGTGTCAGACTGCTTCAACAAGAGAGGGTTGAGTATAAGAGAGCAGTGGATTCACAACAAACTGCCTTGGCAACCTATGCCTAGGTGATTTCTAGCAACACTGCCAATGAAATCAAGATAGGTGCTGCTCGATAAGCTCTGCCTTTGACAGATCGCTTGGCTCCACGCTCCTCTCTAGTTTCAACTAATTAATTTATATGCATTAGGAAAAGACTTTGCATGTAAATGAGTAAGCCAGTCTTTTCTAATTGCCCAAGATTTACTAATGGATACCATTATACATCTTTCAATCTGGTTTATTTTTTTTTAATCCCATATCAAGTCATGATTCAGGATTAGGAATATCGCAATGTTTTTTTGAGCAGAAGAAAACCCACTTGCTGTTTATTTACAAGTGTTTTATATATCATTAACTAGGCTTGATGAAACTCCTTTAATAAATACTCTTGCCTTGATAATTAGATTTGTTTGAACGAAATAAATTGGTAACACTTAATTTTGGATTAGTATTTAAATGCCCCTGGTGAAATCCAAGTTGCTCATCTGCAAAAATTGAGTTCGTTTTTATGTGAAATTATCTTTTCAAAAAGTTTGCTTATTTAAAAAAGCAAACTTATTGGACGGTAGCTAGAAGCATCAGCAGGATTTCTATCTGGCTTCAAATTGGAACAACTTTTGCATTTTTCCATTTATTAGGAAAGTATGCCAAATGGAATCATCTGTTAAAGAACTTTACCAAGAAAGACAAGTTTTTTGATGAGGATATAAAAAATTCACCTGGAGCTTTAATGTTTTAAAATTTTTTAGTTCTAGATCTTGATTCGTCCAAATAAGTCCCATAAATAAGAAACATTAAAAATATTTTCCCGTGAGAAAATATTCAGATAATCCCGAGCAACCTGATTCTCAATAGGACTAGTAAGACTCAAACTGAAATTATGGGAACTCTCGAAGTTTCTGAGCTTTTCCGAATTTGTGATCAAAATTTTACCACCTTTTTTAAACGCTGGAATAGGCTTTTGAGGTTTTTTTTTCAACAAAAATTTGGAGTTTCCAAAAAAAGTTTGGAATTTGGGATTAATTTCGAAACATTATTTTTAAATGTGTGTTCCTCAGGGCAGAAAATTCTTTTTTAAATTTGGAACAGGACCGCGTGTTTTTTTTTGCCGCTTATGGGCTTTTTTTTCTGACGGATCATGAGCAGAAGATTGTCGTCTATTATAACTGAATCGAATTTAACCTCATATTTTAGTACTGAGGCAGGTCTTGCTTCAACTATAGAAGTAATCAGAGATTCAAGAGCACAATTAATTTCATCTTTGGTTTGCAAAGGAATATTTGGATCGAAGTTATGTTCCATAAATGATCGATATTGCTCCCAATCATGGTAAGCAAAAGTAAAGCTGATGGGATTAGAAATTATTTCTTGGGCTATTTCAAAAGTTACTGGAAGGTGATCAGAACCGAAGTCAGCATGGGTAGCCAATTGGCTACAAAGTTGACATGAATCAGTTAAGACCAAATCAATAGTGAAGGGATTTCTTGCAGAAGAAAAGCATGTTGGGCTGTTTGGATATTGAATAGTGTAATAACCTGCAGAACAATCATCAAACAGAATATTACCATTGGAATTGATTCGCGCATTATTCCATGATCGGTGTTTTGCATTAAAATCACTAATAATGAAGAATTAAGACCTATGACGGGTAAGTTTCTGAAGGTCACCCTTGAAAAAATTCTTTTGCTGGCCTACGCATTGAAATGGTAAAAAGGCAGATATTAACGTAAGTTGTCCAAATTGTGTTTCGGCAAAAATTCCCAAAGTTTCAAAAACTTTGATTTCAAATGAAGAAATAATTTTATGTTTGATATGGCTATGAATAATGATGCACAACAACAATCAATAAATGAAGTAATTTTCGTTCCTTTTAACCTTATGATCAGATTTAAGGACCGTATCAGTTATAACAGCGATATGCACGTTATGAACTTTCAAAAAGTAAAATAGCTCGTCTTCATTATCGTTAAGAGATTGTGTATTCCAATTCAAAATATTTATTGAGTTAAAATCCATTACTGAATTTCTAAGTCAAGACGATATTACACAGCAGAGAAATTAGTACCTGGCTGGGAATGTGGAGTGTTTCCTACCTGTCGCTTGGCACGAGAATGTAGGATTGCTTTGCGAGTCTTAGATTTCCAAAAATTTGATTTGTGGTTTTCACCACAATTTGAACATATAAATTTCTTAGGATCTTTCTTCAAGAAAATTCATACATTTACCTAACATGTAGTAATATTTTGTTCCGTGACCCCATGCCTGGCACTAACGGCACTGGGTGAGGTTTTAGAAATTTCCTCTAATCTTCCTGAAGTGTTCCCACTTCACTCGAACATAAGACTAGCTTTTTATAAGACCTTAAGGTTGTTTAGTTTACTAGACTTGAAGTGAACTAAATAAAAATCATAGAAATCCCGTTGCTTGAATCCCCAGGACGGGATTTCATTTTCAATTTGATTACTTGGAGTAGATCAACTCCAAGTAATTTGGTCAATTCATCTTTGATCTGATCCAGGGCTTCACCATTGGGCAGACCTTAAAAGACAACCTTGAACAGACGTTCAGTTTTGGTGCAGTAAGTGAAACATTTGTGTTGCTTCTCATAAGATAATGATCATCCGTGAGCATATCAAATTGATTGCTCAAATTAATTTTATCAGAAGGGGTATCAAGAGATTGCCATTTTCTTTTGCGTTAAGGCACCATGGCGGTAATAAAACGTTTCTCCACATAATTTCCAAACAGATTACTATAAATATCCGAAAGATCACAGAGGAATTTTCCAAGTTGATGTCCAAGCATGATTATCTCGGGTAGGGTCCATACATGGATCGAAGAGGAATAAGAGTCGAACAAGGTACCCCAGGTTAAGTGGTCCAGGACCATCTGACTAGGAATGCGATACATCAAATTACATGAGAATTCAAGAACCAGTTAAAAGGTAGTCATTTGGAGAGCCTAGGACCACACTGGCCACATAAGGCCATGTTCCCCCCGGGGAAGTGGCAAGTTCCTAAGGAGGGTCAAAGTCCATCATGTGATACTTCAAATCACATGAGAATTAATCGATCACTTCTCATCATATGAGCACTTTTGTCGGAATTTATTTTAGTCAGATCGCACCATATGTGGATTAATTCATGTTTTTGTCATGTATTCGAAGATAATGTTGAGCAGGAGAATTTCAAAGCATTTCCAATACACTTCTGAGCAAGATTTCAGAACCATACTTTCTGAAGCCATGTCAACACTAAGGGACATTATTATGGAGAGAAAATTAGGCGACTTGTATTCTACAAGTCTGAAAATTAGACTACTCAATTCTCACATTATAGAGAGTTGTTTAAGATAATTTTAAGATCAATACTAAGCATTGGAAGATAATTCTTAGGGTTCAAAAATATGAATATACCAACCCTTGCAAGGTGTAAAATGGTGAAAAGCTGCAAATTTCTGTATGGAAACTGTCTTAAATTAATGAATATTTTCCAGATTTTTTTTTATAAATCAATATATCAAGATTTTGAAAAAAATTAATTTACGTGAAATGCTTTAAATCTTGTTCTAACATAACTTGTCGACACAATCGCTGTATTTGAGTTCCTTTTGATGAAATGTACTTCAATTGGTTCATATCAAACAAAATGGTACTCTAATAAAAATAGCGATCAATGGGACATTCTTGTTGAATGATTAAAGTTTTTATTTATAAATTAATAAAGTATCGATGCCAATTGATTTCAAGGAGAATAAACGTGATTTGTCTGCGGTATTATTTGCAAAACAGATTTTTTTATTCATTTTGATTATAGTCACTTTAACGCTCTTGGGTCATTCGTGACTTGTGCGGGAGTGAGATTTGAACTCATGACTTTGGCCTGAAACTGTCTTATATTAATGAATATTTTTAGATTTTTTTTTTAATAATCAAAATATCAAGATTTTGAAGATATGAAAAAATAACTTACGTGAAATGCTTTCAATTTTGTTGTTTTAACATAACTTGTTGACACTATCGTTGTATTCGAGCTTCATTTAATGAGATGCACTTCAATTGATTCATATCAAACAAAATATTTGACTTCAATAAAAATAGCGATCAATGGGACAATCTGGTTGAAGGATTAAAGTTTTCTATTTATTAATTAACAAGGTATGGATGCCAATTGATTTCAAGGAGGATAAACGTGATTTGGCTGTGCGTGCGGTGTTAATTTGTAATATAGAAAAAAAAAGTATTTGAAATTTTTAATGTTCATGGTTAAAGTCCCGAAGTTTTGTAGGAGGGGTGAAATCCAACATAATTGTATCGGATGTTATTGTCCCCCTATCACTTTTGTCGGAATTTATTTAAGTCAGATCTCACCATATGTGGATCAACTTAGGTTTTGTAATGTATTCGAAGATAATGTTGAGCAGGAACGTTTTCTAAGGTGAATTTCATGAAAAGTCTTAGAAACAATCGAAGGTAATTTAAAGACATTTACCATAAAAATCTATGGAAAATTCTTCGAGAATATAAATAAGTATGTATAAAGAGTTCAAAACGATGTCATAATTTCAAGGTAAAATTTTAAGAGTATTCTACAAAGAAATGCTAAAAATTTGTGGAGGAAATTTCAAGGGTTTACCAGACCAAGAACCCCTCTGAAAAGGTTGAGAAGTTCAAGGTTTTGTATAAGTACTTCAAGAGAATTGAGAAGAAAATGATGAAGAAAATTGGGGTAAATAATTCAAGGAGACCTTTAGAAATAAATTAGAGTAGATTCTTGCAATAATCTTGAAACAAAATCGAAGGGAATTGTAAAATTATTGTTAAGATTTCTTTGTAGAGAATCTTTAGAGTGTTCTGCAGAGAAATCTTAGATTGTTGTATAAAAAATGTCAGGAGAATTGCAGAAAGAATCCGAAAATTTATCAATGGAATTTTGACAAGCATTCTGATAAATTCCTGGGATAAGAATTAGGAAATTCTTGAAAAACAAGTTTGTAGACATCAACGTAAGACGCATGATACAAGTTTTATGATCAGATTTAACAAGCGGAATCTAATGCACAGCTACAAAAAATGCCTGCAGTTCAATTTTAAGTGACATTTCGTGAAATTTCTGGTGCAGGTATACAGCTAACAGGAAAATTGACTATGGAAACTTAAAAACAAAAAATACGTTTGAAAAATATGAACGGCAATCGCATTCTTAAAAATTAGTTTTATTATTATAAAGTATTGTTCAATAATTTAAATACCACTAAACATTATATCGATAAAACGTGGTATAATTTTTGAAAGAGCAGGAATTTTTCTATATACAGCAAAAAAAAATACAGTTTTTTATTTCCCCTCATGATTTTCAGAGATTATAAAGGGGAAGCGTGACAAATGCAAAAAATAAGATTTTTTCCGGCCTAATTGAGAAGATTTTTTTTTTTTTATTATTCGAACGACCTATACCAAGCGTGACAATTTTTCCAGTAACATTCAAGCCAAGGGATACTAATTTTATGATGCTCGAATAAGACAAACAAACCAGTGAAAGCTTTTATACGTTGAAATCATTCACACCTCCATAAGTAACATGGAAAGTGAGGCAAACCAGAGCGTGCGAATCGAATACGAACAACCGAACGAAAACACATTATAACCTGCAACATGTAACAACACTACAGAGAAAACTATGTACATATTATATAAAGTGTTACAAACTGTTTCAATAAATCAGAAGATGGAAAAACTACCCAACCGCGCTGCTGTCATGCATGCCTGATGTGAATGATAAATATCCCAAAGTCCCCATACGACTCGGCCACCCGTGATTCCAAAAGCATGTTATCCGAAACGGAGAAACTTCTCACTCGTTTGTTTATATGATGAATTCGCGCGTGAAAACGGTGCATAGTTAGAGTCCTAGTTTTTTTTTAGATAGGATATATTTTTATGGACATGAGCTACATGCTTCGATTCTCAAAATTCCCCGACCATGTGGTAAAACTCACTCAAAATTGCTTCTTTTCATGTGATTTTCGCTAAGTGGAGGGACGTGAATCGAGAATCGATGAACTAGAGTTTTAACACATCCAACTGATAAATATGTGATTCTTATAGTTTGCATGCAATATAAGCGAAATCCGAACTACAATCAGATATGGAACCGTTGAAAAGTGTGTTATGTTATCATTTAAGTTAGTTCAACCAATTAATTATTTGAATTTCATGCATTTAGCAATTAAACTGAACATTAGAGATGGTAAATTTTGTACTGGAATCACATTTTGTAAAAGGAGAAATTAAAATTTGTGGCTTTTCTCTACCGGAGAACAATTTTACAACTTCCATTATAAACTCACCCATACCAAATTAGCTTAATCTATTTTGCTAACCCCGGGCACAATTTGGACAACTGCAAATTCAAACTACGATGCATTATTCATTATTCATCACTCTCTCTGTCTATCCGCGTCCAGTTTTTCCCTGTAGCAACGGTCCGAGGCTTAGATCAACAGGATCAACGGAAGTCGTCACTCCAATTCCGTGGCCAGTCACAGGAAAACGAGGTACAGAAACAGTAGACGAGCATTTGTGTTCCCGGTGGATTTGTTTGGCATTAGTTTTAGTTTCTTTTTCGCCATGTCAAATTCATCCGTTCTATGCGGGCACTTTTTCTGCACGGTTTGCCTGTGTGTCGCTTCCTATGCTGGGCTGTCAATCTCGTTTCGTTTCTCTCAAACTGTCATGTTCTACAAATGTTGGAATGGATGACACTAGGAGCACATCTGCATTCCAGCAGAATCATTACCCGGGTAGATCCGGTCCATAAGCTTAGGAAAAAATGCATTGGATTTTCCGACGTATCCCAGAAACATGTCACCATTGATTCGTGAACGTCAATCTTTTGTTTCAATAATGTACAATCTGAATGTTGCTTCAATGACAGTTAAAGTCTTTACAAATGTTGAAGGTTTGTACATATTCACTTCTAGTCAATAGGTAGATCTCAAAGCAAATATGTAGATTACCCTGATAAAATATACTCGTAGAAAAGTATTACTTACTCTTTCTTATTCTAGCGTAATTTAGCACCAAACAGAATTTTATGATTACTGATGACTTCCAAATGTATTTACCTTTCCGTACGTACCGTAAGATTTAACCAATCTTGTAGCGCACGGTTGTGCGTCTTGTTTATTTATTTATTTATTTATTTATTTCGTCAACCAACGTAGACTAGTACAATTAATTAATACAGTTTTGTTTTCTTAAATATATATTTATATAAAAAAGTAGTGTCAGCTTTCTTGTCTTTTCTTTTATGAGTTGTTATTTCTTATGGAATAAAAATATTGCTTTAGTTTATGCCGAGACATTGTAAAGTCAATGGTTTCGCAGTGTTTATTGTAAGAGGCCATCATGCGGTTTAATGGCCCATATTTTGCATAATTTGTGCGATGATGTTTTATGGCAAATAAATTTAGATTTCGGAGTTGCCGAGTGGGTGCATGGAAATTTAATTTTGATAAAAGTTCTGTTGAGTCAATTCGCTGCGAAACGATATCATTTACACATGAAACCATTGCATATTCACGACGCTCTTTTAATGTTTGTATGTTTATAAGCATGCAGCGTGCTTCATATGATGGAAGAGGAAATGAAGTCCAACCTAATTTACGAAGAGCGTATAATAGAAATTGTTTTTGTACTGATTCTAATCTTTCTTCGTGCGTGATTGAAAATGGAGACCATACAATGCTGCAATATTCCAGTATTGACCTCACATAGGCAATATATAGTGTTTTAATTGTGTAAGGGTCCTGAAAGTTATAGCAAAAGCGCTTGATAAAGCCTAGCATGTTATTTGCCCTGTGAATAATTGTATTGTAATGGTCTATGAAAGTTAGCTTAGAGTCTAAGATAATTCCTAAGTCCCTAACTCTTTCACATTTGTCTACAGTTTGATTTCCTAATGCAATTGAAATATTTGAAGTTGTTCTTTTTCTACTAAATGATATTAAGTTACATTTTTTTACATTCAATTCTAGTAGACTTTTGATTTGATAAAGATAAAGAAATTGTTAAAAGTCTAACACTGCTTCTTGACGCCAAACTCGGCCTATGGATTCTAAACTCGGCCTAACGCATTGAAACGCCAATTAATTCACTTCGGCCTATCGGATGAAGATAAAGATTGATTTGGTCGGAGCGCTTCATTTGTTTTTGAGAATATTGGGTGCAAACATTCATATCACGCGTTCTTATTGACTTCGTTCGGTAGCATTTGAACTAAAGTATCGTATCAAACGCATAATTTACCTGTTAACGCCGAAATCATGGGTTTGTTTGATTTCTTCTGCTTGTTAGCCCCAAAATAAGCACTTAGGCTGAAATAGTTCTCGACCCTACTAGCAATGCACAACTAACTGTTTGAATTACCCTAGACTGAGAAAGCCATACAAAACGAAATCTCCATACAACCAGTCGAACAACCAAATCACTTATTATACGCAGCTAGTACTGCAAAAAGCTTAAAAGAGTACAACGGTACAACGGCGTACTTTGTACGTATGTTGAAGGCCTTAAATGCATTCATGCTAAATATGTGATATATTGTTCAATTTTACTGAATTTTCAATTTTTTGCTACAACGGATCTACGATGATTCGATGGAACTCAATTTTAGCTGATATTTTAGAAAAATCTGATTAACAACCACTTCACTTATATGATCACTAAATTGTCCAATGTTATTCATGATATTTGAGTAGTCATTGTCACTATGCCCATAACTGTGAAACTAAATAATAGAACATGCAAAGTTATGGACTCATCTGTTTCTGGAGGCTTTAAGTTTGGTGAGGAATAACGTTAATGATACGGACGTGTGTAATAAAAGACAATCACTAAAATTTATTCGTTTGAGAAGCTCATTATGATTTTTTTTTTCTGTGAGACCCTTAAATGATTTAGATAATATAATTTTATTTATTTCTTCAATTTTAAATAGATTCACAAAATGTTTGTCTTCACCCAGCTACTCACCACAAAATAAAATCAATTTTGTAATTTTTGCGGATGGAATTCTAAATGCCTCCCATGTGTTTGGCATATTCCTTATGCTGGAATTTTAAATAAAAATCGATGCAAAATTTTATCAATATATTTCGATGATTGTTTACTACCTCCTGCTCCGAAATATGTCCTGTTACAAAAAAAAAAACATGTTGATGAATGCTAGGATGCTATTTTCAAGCTGTTCGGAAAATTTCCCAACGTTGATTTTTTATTGTGATTAATGAGTATTTTCAGTTCAGTTTGAGAAATCTTGCATATCAGAAGAACACACAAGAACACAAGAACATAGAAATACGGGAAAGTATACTCTTTTTATTCATACGGCTCATGGCAAGCCTTAATCGCACAACTATGATCAAAAAACTAATAATGTGCAGCCTGATTGTATACAAGAGCAAATTAAAATAGAAGACAGAAAAGTATTTTTATTGCCATTTGATTATATGAGAAAATGAACTTCCATCAATCGTTTCAATTCGTTTGGATTTATTTCATTTCACCACGAAAATCATAAACTCGCTATTTCCATATAGCATTCTTGCCTGTTATTTGTCATCCACACATGGTGAAACAAAAAGTTGGCTTCATGGAAAAATACCATTGCATTGGTGAAGGACAATCCCTTTGTTAACGTTGTGTAGCGACATCTACTATTTGCAAGTGGGTACGTGAAACTAAGATTATCTGTCACCTTACCGGGGACTTGTATAGCACATACTGGATGTTGTTACAAAAATTTGAAATGATGCCGATAAAATGCGCAACAATTTCTTGGAACGTATCCCGTTTATGGCTACCAATTACCCAACGCAATTACATCTTCTCTTACGGCGTTATAAATACATCAATAAGAAGATATCTGCTCCTCGGTTCATACAGCCATTTTGCGAGAACAAATACTCGGAGTAGACAATGGGATAGGTATTGTGGTGAAAGTACTGTTATCGTGTGGTTGGTGTCAAAATTGCTGGTGAAATAATTGCTAAAAGAGCTTGACATTCCTGCGACCACACACCTGATTGACAGAAGGAGGAATCAGCGTGATATGTCTCTCAAGTTTATTTGCAGATCTCTATTCCTGAAACAATAAGAGGAAGTTTTCATGCATCATAGTCACTATTGGACGTAAGGCTTGTAACATCATCATTAGTGCACAACAACGGATGTGTTGATCAGGAAACACCGCGACCTACGTAAAATGCGAAAGGCCTTCGAGGACATTTTATTTACAGCTTCGGTCCATACGAAATCCGACAAGTCTACGTCAACCACATTGAGGTACAAACATCATTACTGTTATCCTTTCCACAACCACCTCGCATGAGTGCAACAGTGTTGTCTAGACATTCGTGCTGCAGTGAGTTGTCACACGACAATTGGTGATGCACGAGTGCATCAGTACATGACCACTTCACGTGATGGTACAGTAGCGAGAGCAACGCAAAGACGTTTAATGTTGCTCAACAGTCTACAGTGTGACGAGTGACATCGTTAGCAGAAGTGCAGTTGCAGCATCATCGCGGGGCTCCCTTGTAGACATGCTTTTGTAAGAGGAGAAAATTGTATGTATGGTTACAGAATAGATATAAGCCTACAATCCGTTTTCCACACAGATGGCGCTGTTCCGCTGGTAGGAAATTATAAAAATCCCCATATATAAATTGAGAGAAGTGGGAATAATTCGCTTTCGGTGCATATTCAGGTCAAAGAAGCGAACGACTACCTAAATAAATTACTCAGGGACTTTGTCGTCCAGTTTTTGGAAATTATTGTTAAACAAGCTACAATTAAATAAAAATGATTTTTTCCATACAGTTTTACCTGCTAGAAAATTCTCTCTCACAAGCTCAATCTCTCAATATGCCATGCATTTTGATGACACTTCCCTTTCACAGATTGATGATTTCCCTTTCACAGATTACAAAATAGAGTACCTGTCACTACAAAACATGTATGAAGAGTTTCAGCAAGCCTGGACATTGTTTTATTTCCATTTCGTCAAGCCAGTGTAGACTACATACAATGATTATTACAATGTTTACTTACATACTATGCATTAATTCTATTCTGTTTTAGCTTAGTTTTTATTTGCTGCTTGGACATAGTGATGTCAATAGTTCCGCAATGCAAATTATATAGGCACATCATTCGATTGATTGGGCTATTTTTTGCATAGTTTGTTCTGTACGATGTTTCTGAAAATAAATTCCGTGTTCTAAGATATCGACAAGGTGTGTAAAACATTAATTGTGCGAGAATTTCTGCCGAATCTATGCGCATTGAAATAATGTCGTTGATGAAGAAAAGCATTGCAAATTGGCGGCGCTCCTTAAGTGTTTGTATATTGATGAGCATGCAGCGCGCTTCATAAGATGGTAATGGAAATGCAGTCCAATTCAATTTACGTAAAGCATATAAAAGGAATTGTTTTTGGACAGATTCTATGCGTTCTTCGTGTATGGAAATGTATGGATTCCATACTAGGTGGCAGTATTCCAGAATTGGCCTTACATATGTGGTATATAAAAGCTTAATAGTGTATGGGTCTTCGAAATTATGACTGAACCTTTTGATGAAGCATTCTGTTTGCTTTACTAATGATAGTATTATAATGTTCTATAAAAGTTAGTTTGGAGTCTAGGATTACACCTAGATCTCTTACAATTTTGCTTTTTTCTACTATTTGGTTGCCTAATGATAATTCAATATGCGGTGTTTAAATTTTTCTGCTAAATGCTATGGCAGTACATTTTTTTACGTTCAGTTGAAGTAGACTTTTACTACACCAGGTGTGGAATATATTGATTTTATTCTGGAATTCTTCTGCATCGCTAGAATTACTTATTTCCATAAAGAGCTTCATGTCGTCTGCATATACAAGCAATTTTATTTTTTAAGTATGTAGGAAATGTCGTTTATGTACAAAATAAAAAGAAGTGGGCCTAAATGAGAACCCTGGGGTACCCCAGAGGTGACTGAAATTGGTTCTGAAAGTTTATTTTGAAAGCGGACTATTTGTTTACGATGTGTTAGGTATGATTGAAGCCAATTCAAAAGTCCAGGCTCCATTCCTATTTTCTGCAATTTGAGGATTAATAATGGTATGTCGATGCGGTCAAATGCTTTACTGAAGTCGGTGTATAGCGCTTCAACGTGCTTGCCACTGTCCAACGCTTTAATAATGAAAGATACATATTCTAGAAGATTAGAGGTAGTTGAGCGACCTTTAAAAAAGCCGTGCTGTTTACTTGTAATCAGATTTTTCACCTGCTGAAATATATTGCCGGTTACGATTGATTCAAAAAGTTTTGGAATGCAAGAAATAATAGCAATTCCACGATAATTTCGAATGTCTGATTTTGCACCTGATTTGAAAATAGGTACCAAATTAGATGATTTCCAAATTTCAGGGAATTTTCCATTTTTCAGAGACATGTTGAAAAGACGCTCTAGAGGAAATGCGAGTTCTTCAGAAAGGTTTTTCAAAAATATGGGTGCGATGCCGGTCTGGACCTGCCTTTCGACGCGTTTAAGTTTTTTAGTGCATTGAGAACTTCATGTTGAGAAAGTTGGTTGACAGAGATGTTTTTAGAAATTTCAGGAATGAATGAAAAGAAATCGCGGTCACGATCTTCTTCGGAAAATGTGGTGTATACTTCTTGGAAGAAATTTGCAAAGAGATTGCAAATTTCAGAAGAATTCTCACCTACATTTGCATCCAAATTCATTCGCGAAGGAAAATTGCTGCTTTTTAATTTCGTGTTTACATAATTAAAAAAGTTCTTAGGACATGATTTGACTTCATTTTCGCCTTTGCGGTTATAGTCCTCATATGCAGAGTTGATGGCTGTATTTAATTGGTTGCATAAGTTGTGATAGTTTCGCAAATTGGTTTCAGTTTTTTCTTTTTTGTATAGTTTATGAGCTTTCTGTTTTTTATTCTTCAAATTTTTCAGTTGTGGATTGAACCATGCGGGTAGTTTATTGTTTTGTGTTCGTCTTCTTTTTTTGATGGTACAGTTTCTAAAATTAGGCTTTGAAGAATTGAGTGAAATTTTTCTACTTCAGTATCGACATTTCCTTCAATACTTATTAAATTTTGCCAATTTATTGTACATAGTCTACGTTTGTCGCCTTATGATACCTCTATATATGCAATTAGATTAACAGTTGAAGTCCTTCAAAATCTACTTAGTTGTAAGAAGCAGTGATGACTGTCGTCAATTGAAACATCAGCTAGATTTATTTGCCAGTTGGTGTGTGCTGAATCATCTCACTGTCAGTGAGTCCAAATGTTGCGTCATATCATTCCAAAGACTGAACAATCCTATAATACATAACTGTACTGAATTGCGTTGAAAATGCTGGATTATCAATTCACTTTTAAAATGCACTATTCGGAAATAGTGGATCGAAAAATTCGAAAACAAGGATTTCTGTTCAAGATACGATACGAATACAATGTCTACGATCATTGTATTGCTCGTTAGTTATATCGATTCTTAAATTTGCTTCTACCGATATATATGAAATGGACACACAGGATTTTATTGATGCTTTTGAAACATTAAAACATCTTTCATTTGAAGGGTCAATAGTAAAAATCGGTCAAGAGGTTCAGAATTTATGAATTTTTGAAAAAAGGCCTTTTTGAAAAAAAAAAGATTTTTCGGACCACCCTAACACTGAAATGGTTACCCTAATGGCGGAGTAAAAAAATACGAGTCTAATATGTTTTGATAAGGAAGAACTATACCAATTTTCATGAAATTCTGAGACACACTATAACTTATTTCTATGGATGGATGGATGGATGGATAAATATATAGATATATAAGTTAAGAACGAACCCTCTTGGATCACAACCAACCGCTTCATCGGTGCATCTCTATTATCATCATCACCGTCATCCATACCATTAGCAACAACAGCGACCAATCACTTCATTGGTACATCTCTATTATCGTCATCATCGTCATCATCCATACCAACAACAACAACAACAACGCCGATGACGACGACTATATAAGACTCAGCAATCGGCATAGCAGTCAGCACGATCACTAACCCGCACCCAAGTCCGAACATCACCAATTCTTCCCCAGCAACACAAAGGTAGCTCAGTAACGAGCAAGGCATATTCCTACATCAGCAAATGGTCATCCGGCAGCCAACGATGTCACCAACCCTTGGACCTGCCAACGACGGAAGACACCTCAGCAGTTTTGTCGCCTTTGCAACAGCAACACGGCGACGGGTACACGACGTTAGGCATACGGACTTTTGGCATACGGACGTTAGGCATAATGTACGATAGGCATAATGGACGTTGGGCATAAATGACGTTAGGCATAATGGACGTTAGGCATAATCTACCCGATGAATTCCAGAAGGATGATAATGGGGACCGTCTATTGATTGCTGATTTCAGTGACAATAATGAAAGAGCCTTAATTTTTGGAGCTCATGAAAACTTGCGACGTCTTGGACAGGCAAAGTATTGGGTTACAGATGGTACGTTTGCCACAGTTCCTTGTTTGTTTCGGTAGCTCGTCACTGTTCATGGAAGTATCGCTCCCTCACATCAGCAGACGGTTCCGCTGGTTTTCATTCTGATGACAACTAAAACAGAAGCGTTGTATCGAAAAGTATGGCAGGAAATCCTGGAAGCAGCAGGTATGTTTTTTTTTTGTTGTTATTGAATGAAAAACCACAGAATTCACCATTCTTTATTTCATGAGCTGTTCTTTGGCATCATATTTTATTCAACCCTAGCTGTTTTTTTGTTATTGAATGAAAAATCACAGAATTCACCATTCTTTATTTCATGAGCTGTTCTTTGAGGAAAACCTTTTATTCTTTGACAATTGCAATATGTGTGTAGGAATATATTACAACAAATGTGTGATTTTTTTATTTCTATATGCGATTGATTTCAAGATATAGTTCAAAACTATGCTGAGTTTTCATTGCCAAATTACTTAATCACTATCGCTACTAATCTTGGATCTAAGTAAATATGTCGAAACAGGTTTCTAGAGTTGCACAGCAGCAAGGTATTTTATGCCTAATGTATATTATGCCTAACTTCCATTATGCCTAATGACTTTATGCCTAACGTCCATTATGCCTAACGTCCGTATGCCTAACGTCCGTATGCCTAACGTCCGTATGCCTAACGTCCGTATGCCTAACGTCCGTATGCCTAACGTCCGTATGCCTAACGTATTTATGCCTAATGGGGTACACTCCACGGCGACCACGTTCCCTCTTTAAATTTATCTTACTCAGCTGATTGATAGGGCTTCGGTAGGTTTGGTTATAATATAATTCAATAAATCAGTTCAGTTGTTAGAGTTAACTAGTGTTTTTTTAAAACTTAAGTCTGGATGACACATCCAAAAGTTATATATTATGCAAATTATGTAAAATTAATAAATATTCCAAAATATAAAAACAAACCTAGATTTGGATGTATTTTAAATACTTTTTAAACATCATTTTTTCATGTGTCATGAAAAGATCTTATGACGTGTCCTGGAATGATTTGAAATTATAATTCTAAAGATCGCAGATTCAAGGTTATTTGGACATGGGACATTATATTTACAAAGGGTACATTATATTTACAAAGGCTATTAGCAGTATTTAAAATGAAAATACAAAATATGTATATGCATTGTATAATGTAACAATAGACGGATTTCACGCCAACTCATCCAGTGGTTGGCAGCACCTTCTCAGAACCTTATGGAACTTTGTGGGTGTGGAGACTTAGCAATTTTAAGCAACTTTGCGTACTTATTTTTTTCAAAATTTATCTCGCCTAACATTTGATAAGGGTCAAAGTTTTTTGTCGATTTTTTTTTTCAAATCGATATAGCTTAAAAATGACAAGCCCTACAAAAAAGTGATGTATGGCAAACTTTTAGCAAATAATCTGAAATTTTATAAAAAAATTTAAATAAAATAAAAAATCGGTTTCTACACTCTAAAAAAATATATTTAAAAATTAAAAGTCATTTTCCCAAAAATGGTACCCCTCAGATTTGCTTGATATTTTTTCTCATGAAAGGCAATATAATTACCTAACTTTTCTTCATACATCGCAAAGTGGGCGCTTTTAAGGAAAAAAAGTTGTTCGAACAACAACTTTTTCATGTTAATTTTTTTTTAGCGTGTTTTACTCAAAGTCGAATAGTAATACGCGCACAACCTTATTAAAATTCGATTAAACTTTATGGGTATACTTTTCGATAATCTGGGCGAAATCTAGCCTAACATTTGAAAAGGGTACAGAGAAGTTACCTGCAAATCGTCCAATAAGAGTTCAGAACAAAATGTTCTAATGAGGAACAGCCATCTCAGCATGGTTTGCACTTTCCTGTGATGGATTGTATTATAATATATGCATACACTCTATCCAACTTCTATAAAACCACCCTCAAATTGTTCCAAATCAACAGGTAAACTAAGTAAAAATCACTTAGTATGTTTTATTCATGAAAAGATTTCAATTCATGTATTTGTGATTAATTTAATTAGAAAAATAATCATTCATTTATTTTTATGTATTAGGTGTGTCCATTAGTAAGCAATATGCATATATATGTTTATACCTCATCTCTCAAGTGAATACATATAATAGCGCAGGTAACTTAACGATTATTTAAGGCATGCCTAAAATAATCGTTAAGTTACCTGCTATATAGCAGTTATATAACAACGCAGGTAGTCACATGAGAGATATAAGGTATAAACTTAAAGCACCGCAGTCTGTTTCTACCGACATAATCTAATATTTAAGTTTGGTGATATCACAACAATGCTCATAGTTGCTGTAGTGCATAGTTGTTGAAAGTGTAGTGCTGCATAGTTGTTGAAACGAAAAAGTGTTTATATATACAACAATGGAAAAATCTGCTGAATTGATTATTAAAAGGGTGCAATGTAGTGCCAACATAAACAATCCTAATTGCAGCCGCAATAATTTACGTAATTTATCATCAAGTCTCATAGAGAAAATACATTCATGGGGCTTTGATCATCAATTGGATGTAACAATGCGTATTTGTGAATCGTGTCGTGGAATTTTAGTGCACAATAGGACACCTCTCCCGAAAAAGAGGCGATCGGATGGAAAAGAATCAAGCCATGCTCGGAAGTTTGAAGAGCCGCAACCATCAACAAGTCATCAGCAATCAGAACATCAGGAATTTGATGATACACTAGGTAAATAATAATAACTTTAACTGTTTCAACTGTGTGGTTTAAGGATTGTACATCGAAGATACAACTTCATTTTCAACATTTTTTTAGAGCACGAGCTGGATGAACCGCTTATCGTACAAATTTGATCGATTGGTAGGCCAACCTCGGTGAACAATCTATCAAATTTTCACGACTGTACGATATGCGGTTTATGCAGCTCGTGCTCCACAAACATGGGGAAAATTCAGATGCGGCTTCGATGTACCGTAAACGGGGATGTCTTTGATAATGGAGGTAACTTTGATAATGCAGCTAATCCAAAAAGCTATGACTTAATGCTCTTCGTATTCATTATTTTGGAAGGGAACATCGGTTTCCTATCCAAAATATTGCGTACGATGTGCCTTAAGTCATAATTTTTTGGCTTAGCTGCATTACCAAAGTTACCCCTATTATCAAAACCATCCCCGTTCATGGTACTATCACCTTAACAGCGTTATATATTAATGTGTGGTAATATTTTTTTTTTCTTTTCTTTAATTTTACAGATACAGATCCATCGCTAGAATCAATCCCATCAGCGGATCAGATCCAAGGTCCATATAATGTGGAACAATTCAATTGTATAGCTTCAACCTTACAGTTATCACCAATTTCATCGAGAAGTATGAGAAGTATGAATTATCGTGTTCAAAAATCTGCAGAGATCACAAAGGCAGTGCGTAAAAATATATTTGGGATGGATTCAGACGATGTCAACAAATCAAATGATTTTGACGAAATGATCATGCAGTTAAAGGAGAAATTTAATTTGCCTTCTACGAGTACAAATGACAAATTAAAAGTGTTATCAGTGCTCCCTAAATCATGGTCAGTGAATCAAATAGTTAATGAGTTTAATGCACCCCATCATACAGTGAAACAGATGAAAAGGCTAGTCAGAGAACAAGGTATTCTTTGTAGTAAGAAAGCAAGAAGTGGTCATGGATTTAATGATACTGAAAAACAAATTGTTTTAAATTTCTTTGGCAGTGATGATATTAGTAGGCCTATGGCAGGAAGTAATGATTATGTTTCTGAATATCGAAATGGATATAAAGAGCATGTTCAGAAACGTTTATTGATGATGTCTCTTAAAGAGGCTTTTATGATTTTTGAAGAGAAATACAAAAGTGTTAAAATCGGATTTACTTCGTTCACTCAGCTCCGACCAAAGCATTGCATACTGTTGGATAGTACAGGTACACATAATGTATGTGTCTGTACTATACATGAAAATGTTAAATTGATTATTAATAGTGTAAAATTTGATTCATATAAAGAAATTGCAGACAAAATACTTTGCAGTAGTCCTATTAGAACCATAGATTGTTTTTATCGTACATGTGAAGAATGCATTTCCACAGATAGTATCGTGAGGGAACTTACATCAGTATTAGAAGCAGATGATATGGAAGAAGTTTTATTTCAACAGTGGTTGACTACCGACCGTTGTAATTTGGAAACTATTATTAAACCTGCAGATGAGTTTGTTCAATATTTGACGGAAAAAGTTGAAAAGCTCATAACCCATGATTTTATTCATAAAGAGCAATCATCTTACCTAAGTAATAAAAAAAATTCTCTTCAAAACGGTAAAATTTTAGTGATTTGCGACTTTTCTGAAAATTATTCATTTATTATTCAAAACTCAGCACAGGGGTATCATTGGAACAATAATCAAGCTACGATACATCCTTTCAAAATTTACTACATAAAAGAAAACAAGTTGGAAAATTTAAGCTTTATTATTATTTCAGAAGTATTGACCCATGATACAATAGCAGTTCAATTATTTATATCAAAATTGTTAGATTTCATTAAACAATCTATTAGTTTCACAAAAATTACTTTCATGTCAGATGGAGCAGCGGCTCATTACAAAAATAAAAAGAATTTTGCCAGTTTGTGCAACTTCAAGTCCAAGTATGGATTGGAAGCAGAATGGCACTTCTTCGCAACGTCTCATGGGAAAGGCCCATGTGACGCAATTGGAGGAACTCTCAAACGAATGGCAAAGAGAGCAAGTCTTGCTCGAGATTATGGAAACACAATCACAACTCCACAAGAACTGTATGACTGGGCAGTTAAACAAACAGATACAAGCATAACAAAATTGAACTTCTGCTTCATATCAAATGATCAATACACAAAGATGTCCGATGAACTCAAGGAGCTGTTCAGTCATGTAAAAACTATACCTGGTACACAAAAATTTCATTGTTTTGTACCTATTTCTCAAAACATAATTTCTACTAAGCGATTTTCACATTCAAAGGAAACTCCGAAAAATTTCACTCTGTTTCCGATTGACTAATAATCAATGAAAAACTCAAATTATGTATGGAGAATTATAGGAAAATAAATTATGCACTAAACAAAAACACTAGAGTTTTCATTTATTAAAACACCATTCGAAATGCAGGAAAATCCTCTGTATTAGGCCCTTTCAAATGTTAGGCTAGATTTTTGTTTTAAGCACGCCCAGATTATCAAAAGGTCAAAATCTTTATGCTCATTAAGTTTCAACGGATTTTAATAAGGTTGTGCGCGTATTACTATTCGACTTTGAGTGAAACACGCTAAAAAAAAATTAACATGAAAAAGTTGTTGTTCGAACAACTTTTTTTCCTTAAAAGCGCCCACTTTGCGATGTATGAAGAAAAGTTAGGTAATTATATTGCCTTTCATGAGAAAAAATATCAAGCAAATCTGAGGGGTACCATTTTTGGGAAAATGACTTTTAATTTTTAAATATATTTTTTTAGAGTGTAGAAACCAATTTTTTAATTTATTTAAATTTTTTTATAAAATTTCAGATTATTTGCTAAAAGTTCGCCATACATTGCTATTTTGTAGGGCTTGTCATTTTTAAGCTATATCGATTTGAAAAAAAAAAACGACAAAAAAACTTTGACCCTTATCAAATGTTAGGCGAGATAAATTTTGAAAAAAAATAAGCACTCAAAGTTGCTTAAAATTGCTAAGTCTCCACACCCACAAAGTTTCATAAGGTTCTGAGAGGGTGCTGCCAACTCCGAAGACGAGTTGGCGTGAAATCCGTCAATAACGAAATTTGTATCTATACATTGCGGTTATGCTACTTCTGAAAATTGTTTAAATTTTGGTTTCGCTGTTATGAACATTGAATATCAAAATTGTAATTATTGGACTCCGATAACTAGGAAATGGAATACCTCCTACAGCTACCCTAGATGATCTAAAATGCTTTACCATGAACAGAATGAAGAAAGCTGATATCATATAATTTGTAAACTGATGAAATAAAAAAAATAATATGATACAACAAAATCTATATATATAAAAATGAATTTCTGTCTGTCTGTCTGTCTGTCTGACCCTTATAGACTCGGAAACTACTGAACCGATTGGCGTGAACATTTGTATACAGGGGTTTTTGGGGCCGTGGAAGGTTCTTATGATGGTTCGAGACCCCTCCCCCTTCTGTAAGAGGGGGCTCCCATACAAATGAAACAGAAATTTCTGCATAACTCGAGAACTAATCAAGCAAATGGAACCAAATTAGGCATGTGGGGGCGAGTGTGGGGGTATAAGGAGATAATCATAGGGGGTAGCCCCTTAGATAATAGGGGGGAGGGCCTACGTACAATATAGCATGCTTTTTTTTAAATCGGCGCATAAACTCAAGCTAATATTGAATCCCGAGCAAGACCGGGCACACTCAGCTAGTTTCATATAAAAAGAAGTAGTAAGAAATAATAGTGAAATATGGGAAAATGAACTAGCATGTAATTAAATATAATCTAACATGAAATATGTAATAAAAAATAAAATTTACACATACTACAGTACTTTTCATCAATACATAATATGGTGAACGAATATGACTGATAACTAATATAATGAGATAGAAAAAAAAATCTTAAAAATAATAAAAATAATATGTAATCTAATAGAACCAGATACCAGTAGATGACATTTTAGCAACGATTGAATAAGAATAATGAAATAATTAAAAACATTCTCTATTTACATATGTTTAAATATGAAATCAGAATCGGCCTGTCCTTCTGAAAACTTGTAATCAATTCCATCTAAATTCACTAGGGGTCCAATGTGTTACTACAGGGCCAGAAATATACACCAAAATATGCCAAATATAAGCACTAAAAAACAAAACAAATTTTTAGCATAACTGATCTCAAATGTTTAAGGCCCTGTGATCGTGAGAATTTTTTTGCGTTTTTCTACACCGTTTCAATCAAATGAGAGCTCGTTACCCGGGAAGCCCGTCACATATATAATGAGTAAATGACAAATAATGCCTTGAAAACACGACAAAGCATGCTTATAAACAATAAAGTCAAAAAGATATTAAAAATGCAAAACTAAAACTTTCCATCACACAGAACAAAACCTAATAACACGAAAATACCGTTTCAAGCTCCAAAAATGCCTTTAGTTGGTTTAGTTGCACTGTTAAATATTTGAGACGGTATGGAATATAAATCGATCTGGCATAAATGATAGATAACCACAGTTTTTGTGGTGGAACTCCTATCCTATATGCATTTCCATTGCATATTGTTTTCCATGAATATCCCTTTCGGCACTTTTCGGAAGCAACAGAATGGTTTGATAAGCAAGCTTTTCCATATTGGCCGTCAATTTCACTGGGGAATTTCTACAGACGACAGGCCATCTGTTGAACATGAGCATTTATTGTCCTTTCAATCCCCAGCGTTATTAGAAAGAATAGTCTGCAAACTTTATATATTAGACCAACTCATATTTTCTCAAATCTACAGTTTCCTGTTTATTTATTTATTGTTTATTATTGTGTGAATTTTATTTTTAACTTGCAGGCTTTCGCTATATCGCTATATAACAATGGATGTGACTGACGGGGAACTGCAGTCGAGAAAAGTTTCTGTAGGTAGTAGTAAAATTATTTTTATTTCTGTTGATTATGGTAGTACATTGATTTAACATTTTAATTGATTAGCCAACCTGGCTCTGCATCTTTGTTTACCTTGATATTCTAATTTAATGTTTGCGTTTTTCAACTAGTTTACAGAATGCCCCTTTGGGGGTGTGTTTTGTTTGAATTAAAAAACGTGAAAAGCTATCTAACTACTAGTATAACTTAACCTAACGTGCTAGATCACGTATGATCTGATGATTTGATCTTAGACAGCTGTCTCTGAACCTTTCCAGGATGAATACTCTCCGTTCTTCTAGTGTCTGAATTCCAGCCAGGAGGTGGATCTCAGAATTTCTAGTCGGTGGGGGACTGTTTAGGACCATTCTAAGGATCTTGTTCTGGATCCTTTGGAGTTTGAGATGATGGCATTTGACGCAACTTTCCCAGATTGGCATACCGTACTCGATTACGGGAATGATGAGTTGTTTGGAGACAGCAAGCTAATTTTCAGGGACAGGTTAGACCTCCTGTTGATGAGTGTATACAGTGATCTTATTAAGATGTTACACTTGGTAACAACGTGCTTCCTGAAAATCAGCTTGCTGTCTAGTGTTAGACAACCTATTTTGACCATTCCATCACTATGCCGTTCAGGCAGATCTTATTATTCTCCGATGGAACAAGTCTGGGAGATTTTGAGTGTTAAAAGATGATGACCTGGGTCTTTAGCGCGTTGATACGGATCTTACAGCTGTTGAAATATTCAAGCAGGACATCCAGGCCTCTCTGAAGTTTGATGTATCATCTGCGAAAAGAGACAACGATCCACCATCAGGGAGAGCCGGCTTATCGGACGTGAACAGGTTGAATAAAATGGGGCCAAGGATGCTTCCTTGTGTAACCTTGGCACCGATGTTGAAAGCATCCAATGTGGTGCCATTCAGAGAGACTCGGAACGTCCTGTCCGATAGATAGTTATTTATTATCTTCACTAGGAAGATTGGAAGACCGTACTGCTGCAATTTGAACACCAGGCCATCATGCCAGACATTGTCGAACGCATTTTCAACGTCTAACAATGCCATGGCAGATGTTTTCGAAACATACTTGTTCCGTCTGAGATGGTTTGTTACTAGAGTCAGTTGGTAGACGGTCGAACGACCTTTCTGAAAACCAAACTGTTCCTCGAGTAACAAGGTGTTTTCTTCGGCACATGTTAGGAGCCGGTGATAGACTACTCTTTCGAACAGTTTTGATGGTTGTAGAATGAAGAACTCAAACGTTTGAGTTCCAAATTCAGGATGTTGTCGAAACCTGGGGCCTTCATGTTTTTAGATTATTTGATGTAGGCCAACAGTTCGTCAGCCGTACTCTCGGATTCCTCGGGAAAAATATTCGGAATCTGATGGAGGTTGGTTGCGTTTTCAGCAACCTCAGCTTCGTGAGGGCTGACGATGTTTTGTCTGAGATTATGGGAGCAGACGAAGTGTTGATCTATCGTGGCAGCCTTCTCTTCAGGAGTTATCAGATGAACCACCGGGTCACCGGCACTATCCAGTGAGGTCAGTGGTATATTGGGTCTTGGCTTATTTTTAAGGATTTTGGTTAGTTTCCAAAAGGGTTTTGCACAATCTGGGAGAGAGCGATCCTGTTAGTAAAGTTCTGATTTGTGAGGTCCATCATTCTGACTTGGATGGTTTTTGTTCGGCGATTACAGTGGGTCTTCAAGACAGGCAGACCATTTATCTCCGGCTTCAGGTGTGTTTTGGTGATGACGGCGATGTCAATGCTTTGTTCATTGAGGAGATCAACGAACTCAATGATTTTGTTTGCTTGGTGGTGCGCAAGATTATGACCACTTCAGTCACAAGGATCACTAGTTCGTCGCGTGTGAGTGGAGAATTGTCTTCTGACTCATCTGACACAGCAAGGGGGTTCGATAATCCCGGAGCACTGGCAGTGAAGCGATGCTGAACTGAACGGAGGCTGGGACCCGCTTGATCTGATGGTAGATTCGCAACGGTGGCGCTGGTTTAGTGGAAGCGGTGCTAGGTTTGGGACCATACGACGAGCCCATAGAAAACGTGTCCATGTTGACAATAGGAGCATAATTATTGCGGTGGCGACCAGGTTGGTTCCTCGTGGAAGCCTGTTGTCGGATCTGGATGAAGCTCGCTCGCTTGGGACGTCTGCTATCGCTGCCCAGATGGTTGGAATCACAGTTCACGCACTTAGGTTCAGCTTTTTCTTCTTCCTGCAAGCGGTAGTGTTGTGAGCCCCAGCACATTTTCCACAACGAACCTTCATGTGACAATTCTTCGTACCGTGCCCAAATGCCAGACAATTAGTGCACTGTGTCACGTCATGGTGCCGAGGGCAATACTGCTCCCACTGAATCACGATGTTGAACAGCGCGCGAATCAGCCGCAGAGCAGCCATACTGGTGGAGTCCTTATCGAAGTGCACCAGATACTGTTCCCGGAATGCACTGGTTTCATCACGTCTCGCAATGGGAAAAAATTGTTGCAGATGAAGGCATTCCAATTCCACTTCGATCTCCGCAACCGATTCAGCTGAAGAAATGTGCCAACCGCTTTGTAGTTCGCACAAGATTTTAATCCCCATGCTGCACAGCTTGAGCAGCGGATGGATTTGATTTTTAGCCAGCTCATTCCAGAGCAACGCGATCTTCTTTGTCAAGGTGAACAGTGGGGGCACTTTTTCCCGTTTCTCAACTGGATCTATGGCTGAGAACGGATTACTCTGAAGCAACCTCTCCGTGTGGTTGCTGGCACCAGCTTTCTTGCGAGGCCTTTTCGGGGCATTTTGAACGGATGCGGTTGTATCCAAACTTTGGCAACCCATCACCTTTTGTTTTTTCAACGGGTGAGTGGAGGCATTCAATTGTTGCTCCACTACCGCCGATTAAGCGACTGCCACAAGAGAGGCGAGAGCTGACCACACATTATAACGAAAGCGAAAACTCGCGACGGGTACCACGACCAAACGACCGACTTAAAACACCGAACGAGCTAGCAAAAAAGAAATAGGACTGTAGATTGATGGTCAAGCAGAAGATATGGCTTGTGAGCAACGACCATTACTGGTGATGGTTGTTTGCCATGGCTCTACCTCGCACTGCGTGACATAACGTTTTGTCAGCGATAGTCCGTTGATGCGTTGACGAGTGTCGAGTTAGTGGCATGATATTTAACATCACTGATTCTTAGGGTGAATTTCATGATTTTTGCTAGATAATTTATGGAATGTTATAAATTCAATTTCATGTGATTTCCTGAGAGATCCACAGATATATTTTAGTGAAATCCTTAAAAAAAATCTGTGAAGAGAAATTATTAAAAAAAAAATTAATGAGAACATTCTGAAGAAACCTATGCAAATTATTATGGTGAAAACATAAACAAATTTTGCAACCTTTGTTTCATTGAACATAGTGATCCTTGTGGTACAATCGCTTTCAACTTAATGCTTAATTTAAATATGTATCGCCCCTTTGCGAATTTATATCTCTACAACATTGATGTATGGTTGGTTTGAATTAGACCTGTGCGCCGCCGCTCCACGCCGCCGCGCCACGCCACCGCCGCCGACGATTTTCATACGCCGCCGCCGATGAAATTGAGCCGGCGCGCCGCCGCAGTAAAATCTTTCACGCCGCCGAATAAATTTATGTCACGCCGATGAAAAATCCGTAGCACCTTTTCGGCAAAATGCATCTTGAACGCGTTGAAATTAGAACTTGTGTGTGGTGCAGCGATTGTCATTTAGTTTTTTGACGTTTGTTCGCACTTTCTCGATCTAGCACACAGGAATGAATCATTCGGATTGGATTTACATAAATGTGAATAAGAGACTTTTATTAACAACCCGTTGATATTTGAGCATTTTTTTAATCTCTTACAGGTTCAAGTAGTGCGGGATTCAACGTATATCCGAAATACATCATCTTCAAATACATAAACAAAAAGTTATATAACTACAATGCGTGTACATTCAAATATGTATCAGAGTAATACAAGCATATCATTTATCGCTATCAACATATTAATAACGAGTAATGCTCAATAAATGAAGGACGTGAAGGAATCCCTAGGGCCCATTCAAATGTTACGTATGCAACAGATTGATTTTTAATGTGGGGGTGGATAACGTACCTTTCTAATGCTTAATAAAAGGGTTGTAACACTTTGCCAAACGACTTCACCAACAAGCACTTGACATATTTTTCTAACGGCTCAAAATTGAGTAAGAGTTACTCAAATTCGCGAAAACATAGGTTACACAAAGCATGAGTAAACTTTCCGACGCTTTTCCGAGGTAAACTTTTCGAATATGAGAAAAACTGATAGTGGTTTTAGTCTGTCTACTAGTACACTTCTAACCTGTGTAAAATTTTCTTAATTTTTCCCCATATTCGATTTTTTTATTTTATTTTAATATTGCGGGGTTGTCAACAAACTGCTTTAGTTTTATTACCTGAAACTCATATTGTAGAAACTGAAACTTTTGATCAGTATAGTATTCTGGGATATATTGTTGCTGCTTGTTTATCACATTCTAGACACACTGGCGGTGTTGCTTTTTATGTCAAAGAATCAGTTCAATTCAACCTTCGTACCAACGAAGTTATTGATGGCAACTGGTTCTTGGGCATTAGAGTTGTACGTGGCATGAAGATGGGTAATTATGGTGTTTTGTATCATTCTCCCAGTTCTAGTGACCAGCGTTTTGTTGAAGTTTTAGAGAACTGGCTCGAGACATTCCTTGATTCTAGTAAATTAAATATATTGGCTGGTGATTTTAATATTAATTGGCGTGATAACCATAATTCGAATCATTTGAAGCGTTTAGCTGAGTTTTTTAATTTGAAGCAAACGGTAAATGAATCTACGCGTATTTCCAGGCACAGTAGAACTTTAATTGACCACGTTTATTCCAATTTTGATTCCATTTGTTCAGTTACGGATACTGATTTGAAAATAACCGATCATGAGACTTTAGTGATTAATGTCTTAGACCATGTTAACGATAACGATAATTTTGTAACATTGAAGTGCTGGAGGAAATATTCGAAACAGGCTGTTTCGGATCTTGTTGAGAGGAGCGTGGATTTTCCATTTGCGGCCGGTAACTTAGATGAATCTACAGCTGTTCTTAATAACGCTTTGAAAACGTGTACCAATCAACTAGTTGAGCAAAAGTTTGTTTCTTTGAAAAACTAGAACAGCTGGTACAATTTGGATCTTTTGCGTCTTAAACGGAAAAGGGACAAATTGTACAAAAAGTTTTGTAGATCTAATAATGACAATCATTGGACTAGGTACACAATCGCGCGTAATAAGTATTCACAATCGATAAAGAAAACTCGTTGTGAATATGTTCAAAGGAAGATTGATCAGCATCAAAACAACAGCAAAGAGTTATGGAAAATTTTGAAATCTTTATTAAAACCTAGTAATTTCAAATCGAGGTGCATAACTTTTAATGGCATATAAGAACAGTCAGAACAAGTAATTGCATCTAAATTTAATGATTATTTTGTCGACCTCGATGAGCCTGACGAAATAAAATTTCAAGTTACTAGTAGTTGTAGATTTGAAGGTTTTCACCCAATTACATTTGATGAACTTAGAGTTATTTGTTTTTCATTAGGAAAATCGGCCGGAGTAGACAATGTAAATGCTAGATTGCTTTCATATCATTGGCCACATCTTGCTGGCCCTTATTAATGAATCATTGCAAACTGGACATGTGCCACAAATTTGGAAGGAATCCTTAGTGGTTCCTATTCAAAAAGTTGCTGGAACGATTAAAGCCGAAGAGTTTCGTCCAATCAACACGTTGCACACATAAGAGAAAATTTTAGAACTTGTTGTGGAAGGCCAGCTGTTGGATTTTTTTTTTCTTTATTAGAGAGATTTTTAGCCATAGGCTAGTTCATCTCATGGAGGCGAACCAGCCCAAGGCTGAAAGCCTCCTTAATAAAGCTAAATAATAATAATAGTTCATCTCTTACCAGCTGTTGGAGTATTTAAATAGTAATAGTTTTTTGATACCAGAACAATCGGGATATCGGGAAGGTCATTTTTGTGAAACAACGTTGAATAAGGTATTAATGAAGTGAAAAAAATAGCTTGGAGTGTAAAGATACAATTTTTGTTGTTTATTTTTTTTTTTATCTAAAACGTGCTTTTGAAACAATTTCTAGGCCCTTATTGTTAAGATCATTCAAGCGCTTTGGAATTACGAGCACTGCATATAAATGTTTTGAAAGCTATTTGTCTGACAGAACTCAACGGACTGTTTTTAATTATTCTGTTTCCAATCGCGTAGAGGAATAACCTTGGAGTGCCCCAGGGAAGTGTATTAAGGCCCCTATTATTTATTAATGTGTACAATTTTGTGACATTAATCTTTTTGCAGACGATACCGAGGATGATACTGTGTTATTCTTTGCAGCTCTAGTTGCAGCTGCGGATTAAGATGATGCCGTTTTACACTCGAGTGAAGATTTGCGTTCTCTAAATTTATGGTAATTTCGCGGAATCGAGTAAATGAGAACGTCTCTGTTGTAATTGATGATGAGAATGTTGATCCCGTTCGGGAGATTAAATATCTTGGTGTTATTATTGATGACACACTTAAGTTCAACTCTCACATTGACAATGTCATCAAGAAAATTGCCAAGAAGTATGGAATTCTATGTCGACTGAAAAACGATTTAACTATTGCCAGTAAAATACAACCATAGAGGTAACTCTAAGACGACAAGGTCCCGAAGAAACGAGCTCAACTTTTTGGCTCAGCTCTGGTACTATCTTCGGTCTCAAGCTAATCGATGCACCCCTCAAAACATTGGAAAATCCACGAACCCCTCATTTAATCTGTCAAACTTTCATAGCGAATCAAAACAAACATAGTGTTACTACTGGAATTTATACTAGAATGGGGTACGTCAATCGATTTTCTTGGGACCAATAGGCTAGTCAAGTGGTGAGCCAATTTACAATCGTTAGTTTCGTATTGATTGTTGATACAACCACAGACAAACAGACGTAACTCTTCATTGTGTATCTTCGTTCACGCATTTAACGGTTGATTTGAATATTATCAGTTCCGCGAACTACTCGCCGCAGCGCTGGCAGCGGATCACTTTGACGTTTCTATACATTCTATAGAACTTTTATGCAATATTGTTTGCGAGTTAGCGAGCAAGCTTGTTTTTCGCGAGAAGCCTGAAAGATGTCACTACTGAGGTCCTATGTTTTGAGATACTATGTTTTCAAGAAAAACCTTTTCAAAGAGTTACGTCTGTTTGTCTGTGATACAACTATACAAATCAATCATCTCCTCATCTAGACTTTTGCCCTTCCATTTTATTTCTGGCCAATTAAACACAAATATCGATATTACAGCGCTTGCAGAATAATATAATGCGCTGGATATAGGCCTTTTTAATAGAAACTAAACGATCGATTCTCTGATGGTGAATAGGAGAACGTCAAAAAGAGTGTTGTGAGCATAAATGTTTGCCTTCAGACATAGGAAGCGGAACACTTTTTTACTTTTCCTGATAAATTGATTCATCTGAGATGCTGCAAAACTTAATCTACAGTTGAAAAATTTAATTATGTAACATTTTTGAAAAGATCCTGCTGGTGCTCAGGAATATTTTTGTTGAAAAAAATTGAAAATTAGAAAAGTGCCTTAGTGGTTATGATCTTCTGGATTTCTTGTGTGTGATTAGTTAAGGTGCAAATCAGTTCAGATTTGTGGAAAATCGTACAATAAGACAATTACCGATGGAAATTGGCAAGATTTTGAATGAAAAATGCTGTTATTTGCGTTGGGGAAAATACTTATTCTGATGTAAACAAACGGTTTGGTTGACGTTTCTTCTCGAACTCGCGTGGCGCACTCTACATTGGTGGTGCATTAAAAAGGCGTATTGAGATGTAATAGATTCACTTCCTCAACTTTGATGTAAATTTGACTATGGTGTTCATTTTTAAAGTAGTTAACGGTTTGCTGTCTCGATATTTGTGTGATCGAATTGAAAGACGAAGTGACTTTCATAGATGTAATACTAGAAACGTGGTTGAAGTAAGAACACCTCATTTTTTAACTTGTGCTTCACAAAATTCATTGTTTTTAAAGGAATAAATGTTTTCAATTCGATGCCTAGACGTTCAGCAACACTTACAGAATTTAAAAGACACTGTATTTCACACGTTAAATCTGTCGTTTGAACAGTTATCCAGTGATTTTTTTATAAATTGACATATTATGTATCTTGACGAACTTATCTCTAACGGATTATTTTGTATGGATAGCTTTCATAATGACTTTTAATAATTATTGTAGCACTGCAAAAACTATTTTTGTTTGCCTTGATGGTGATGAGGGATTATTAATATTTGATTTAATATAAATAGTTAAAAAAAAAGTAGTCTACAAAGATTTGAGCCTCAGCCTTCAATGCAATTTTGAAGCTTATTTGGAAGATACCTTGAGTTAGTAGTAAGTTTTCTGGCAAATGTTGGGGGTTCATGAGCATTCCTGACATTGCTGAAAATTATGATAGCATCAGATTGCGGGGTTGCTAGTGTAATAGGATGCTTTGTTGATTGTTCATTATTATTTTTTTCCTCTGTTCGGGACCTAACACTACTGCGACCAGTAAATTTATCAATTGTAGTATATCCCGTGTCCTTAGTTTAGTGCATGTCGTATTACTCCATCACTATTGAGAAATGATGAAGTGCATGTCGTATTACTCCATCACTATTGAGAAATGATGAAGATTTTTTTTACAGTTGCCACTCTTGCATTTATTGCAAGGATCCGACTCTAATTGAAAGGTCCCGCTATTTATACCCTTCGGAGTGTTGAAACACCCTCCAAAGGCGCGCCCCTTTGTCAGTCAAAATTGGATTCCTTAGCAACAAAATTAAGGTATGACACCGATAATGACCATGCATCAGAACCCTAGTCTCAACCACTTCAAACTAGGGAACCACGAATAGAAGATTAGGAATCACATAGATGAAGACTAACTTACTCATTTTTTCCTTGTTTCAAGATCATCCTCGGTAGACAAAGCCGAGTCTTGTCACTATCAACAAGGCATAAAAAGTAACAAGGACTAAGATGTGTTCCTTGGATTACTGAAAAAAAACCTGTATCCCTAGTTTGAAGTAGTCAGGACTAGGAATCGGTGGTAGATCTTACATCCCGTAAAGTACCACGAAAAGGTGATCTACCCACGTTACGGGGCATTGTTCATTAACTCATGATTGCTTGTAATACTTATGAATATTTTAGGAGGACAACAAGGTGAACTAAGAGGTTGACGCCTGAGCTTTTCAACATTTATATCGCTGTGAAGCAACTGTAAACTCTAGAGGGGATTTATATCAGTAACTGTAACCAGTTCAATTTTGTTTGCTCACCTGCTTAAAATGCCATATTTAATTATCTTAAAGATAAATCGTCCAGCTCAAACCTTTGTAGGGGTAAGAGGTGGGACCATCATCATCATCAGAAGTTTTCCCCGGGAACGTGTCAGAAAATTTGCTCAAACTATGAGTGACCTACGTTTTAGCGATTTTGAGTAATATGTAGCGATTTTGAGTAATATATGTAACTCTGGGTAGCATTTTTTGTCCATGTGCGAATGGTTTTTAATGTATTTTTTTTTCTAAATCATTAAAAATAAACTCACGCCGACCAACGCCGCCACGCCGCCGCCGCCGAAAGCAAACGGCGTGACGCCGCCACGCCACCGCCGCCGGCAGAAAATAACATATCACGCCGCCGCCGAAAATATTTTGATCGGCGCACAGGTCTAGTTTGAATCTGAAATAAACCAAAACCAATGAGTTGAATCACTCTGTAATTTTCATTGATTTTACTAAAAATTTTCTCAAATATTCATTTTGAAAAGAAAAATACAAACCATGCTTGACTTCAGTCATCTTCAGACATTTTCGATAAATTGAATAGGTCTAATATACCCTTCATTTCCATTCCCAATGCTCATACTGGATACAAACTGCCAAACAGAATGATATACTACTTCGGTAGCAATAGCACTTCAGAGTGAATTGAGACAATCTGCCAGAGGATGTGCTTCCACAGCTCAGTCAATGACGCCTGAAGCAACTGTAATCAGAAACTGAAAAGTTTTTCTCTGTTGCCTGGAATTGAAATTGTTGCATTTGTAATTCATTTAAATTCAACATTCCCCTGAGGCAGTTGGTTGTTCTCGAAATTGATGCATACATATGTACTGCAAGTTCAATCCTGCCACGTAGGTACTGCACTTTATATCCGTAGTCATCGGCCAGTATCGATAATGATCTATTAGAACGTTCGGTTTTGGATGCTTCTATGAAATATGAGATTTTCAACCCGAACAACAAGCGCTGTGGGGCACGGTCGCTCGGTGCTGGTATGGCAACGTACGGATCTTGGCTGTGGATTTTGGCCTTTATTAGGTTTACTATGCTCACGTTTATCTCCGAGCCATCCAGTTCGTTTCTTGCGAAGTGGATTTATTATTATCATGTCAATATTTGAATAAAATATTATCAAGAAGCAACACGATAGAAGTCGCTGGTATTCACCATGATGATGAAGATCATGATTATTAGAATAGGAGTGGTTTAACTGAAATTGTTATACCCGTTATTGAAAATCAAAATGGTTGCCTCAAAATGCTTGATTGATCGGTGTCATATAAAATCAACGCTTTGATAAGCCCTCTCAGTGTTGATAAAAATTCTACACACACTTTTAATCACATCTTTTTTATATGACTTCCTAGTTGGATGCTTTCTTCGGCAAGTATGCAGCTCTTTTTCCAAGCATCATAGCAACATTTATGAAAATAATAATAATTGAAGTAGCACGTAATTTTAACAATGATTTAAATTGCGTTTGCTCTAAAATTACATTAACAACATTATCCAAACACTATCGGTTCAGCTGGAAAACCTGGGTGAATTTTAAATTTGTGTCAAGCCAAATAATTTTTATTTTTTTAATGCTCAATGATGATAAACACCAGAAAAAAATAATATATTAATTTTGTAGAGCAAAGTGTACGACGTATACGATTTGTCAATATTTGTCATGATATATTTCGTACTAACAATTATGTTTTAATGATTTTTATTCTCCCTTATACTGTAACTTTATGTTATTTTCTAACAGTTTTCATTCAATTTGGATATGCACATTTGTAACACGTAAGACAATGTTCGATTTGGCTGATCGTGTTTTTGGCACACAACTTAACACATTTTGTTCTAATTCAGTGAACTAGCAATGAATAGTTTAAATAATAAGGGCGTCCACATATGTATGTTGAGGAGCCAATAGAAAAATATAATACCACTTGTTCACGTGAGAAAAAATTAAAACAGTTACATAGAATAAATATTTTTTGGTGTTTTGTTAATGCGTTTTTTGTAACGTCTAACTCTGAACGGTAATTCAAAATTATTAAAATTGACAACCAATCAGTTAAGAATTGCATGATTTTGTTTGGATCATTCGATACAGGCAGCTGTGTGTTTTTTTCGGTCCAGGTCACTGTTAACTATTGTAAAACCGTCTACACTAATAGACGACAAGCAGTAATTATATAATCTTTTAATCAAGATAAGGTTTACAATATATCTTATGATATGCTACTCTTATAAGAGACAGCAACAACAATACAGATATCCTGAGAACCGTTTTCCAGCAATCTGGTAGCAGAATCGATACAATTTTGGCATATTTCCGCTATGCTCATGATTGTATGTAATTTAGCAGAAATAACGGTCTTCTTGTTAACTCTTAGGAATAAACCATTTCACCTGGAAAATCCAGATACCCAGAGGACCCGGTAGAAGAATCGATATGATAACGGCATATTTTCTCTTTGTTTATGATTGCATGCAATTAGGAATAAAAAAATCGCGGATCTTTAGGTCTATTTTCAGGAATTTACCATTTTGTCGGTGATTCAGGATATCCAGAGGATCGTTGTCTGGCCACTCGATAGCAGAATCGATATGATAATGGCGTATTTCGTCTATGCTCATCATTGTATCCAAATTAGAAAAAAAATCGACGATCTCTAGGCCTACTTTCAGGAATTGACTAATTTGCTGGTGATTCCGAATGTCCAGAGAACCCGGTAGCAAAATCGATATGATGAAGACATATTTCCTCTACGCTCATGAACCGAACCTTTTGTCAGTGCGAACCTCAGATTTTAAAAACAAACGATCAAACTGACGTTTGCCAGAAAGAAAAAAAAAACAGACCCAATATTGATACCCAATACAGGTTGTTGCCATACATCAACGCTGGCTGTAGCCCAAATGATGTTAATAATACTTATCATAATAATAATAATAATAGTAAAATTACATGTCAAATAATCACAGAAAGAAAAACAAAGCAACATGGTCAGAATATAAAAAAACATAAATGGAAATACACTAATTCTCTCTGTCAGTCACTGCGGCCGGCGAAAACAGATGAGAATCTCCGAAAAAACGCATCACGTGTGAGGTGAAAGTCGAATACAGATGCAACTCTGTTGAACACACGCTGTAGTCCGCAAATCGCACCATACGCCCCGTAGTTCGTGCGACGCAGTGGCAGTCTCAGCATGAGGTTTTTACGGAGTGGTCGGGGTTGCACGTTTAGGTCAATTTGCTTCAGGATAGCCTCACAATCTATTCGTCCCTGTAGAGTGTCGGCGATAATCAAAGCTCTGCTGGTGTCCCTTCTAATCCGGAGAGGTTCAAGGTTTATCAGTTGGCAGCGACTCTCGTAGCTGGGTAGCCGAAGCGGATCTCTCCAGGGCAGTCTACGAAGCGCAAAACGAAGAAAGCGACGTTGAACAGATTCGATTCTCTCGGCACCATTGTTGTAATTCGGATTCCAAACCGCAGAACAATAATCAAGCGTCGATCTTACGAGGGAGCAGTAAAGAGATTTTAAGCAGTTGACATCGGTGAAATTCTTAGCTATCCTGTAGATGAATCCTAAAGTTCTAGACGACTTATCGATGACATAAAAAATGTGTTGCCTGAATGTTAGCTCTGAATCCAACACCACACCCAGGTCTTTCACCTGATTCACGCGTTCGAGTGTCGTTCCAAGCAGGTCATAGCTGAATACAATCGGTTGCTTTTTTCGTGAGAACGTTATGGCAGAGCACTTTGCTGGGTTCACTACCATTCGATTTAAAGTACACCAACTGGCGAAGACATTAAACTGATGTTGAAGATTGTGGCAGTCAGCGATCGAGCAAATTCGTAAAAATATTTTGAGGCGGTCTGCATATGATAATCGAGGTCCTTCGATAACCAGATTCACGTCGTTGAAGTAGAATAGAAAAATCAACGGTCCCAGATGGCTTCCCTGCGGTATACTTGATGTGGCAAAGAAGCTAGCTGATTTGCAATCTCCTATAGCAACCATAAGTAGGCGACCAGTAAGGTACGAACGGAACCAACTCAAGAGATTACCGCTCACCCCAAGCCTGTCGAGTTAAGCAATCGCAATGTCATGATTTAAATTATCGAATACCGTGGATAGATCGGTATATATAACGTCCGTCTGTACCCGTTCAGTCAAACTATCGGTAATGTAGGATGTGAGGCATAGCAGATTGGTGGTTGTAGAGCGACCGCCAGTAAACCCGTGTTGATCAGCACTCAGATACTGCTTGCTGTGAGAGAGCAACGGTTCCATAATAACAAGCTCGAATAGTTTCGAAACAGCACTCAGCGATGTAATTCCACGATAGTTATCCACGGTTCGTTTGCTTCCCTTTTTGTGTACAGGAAACATGTGTGCAAATTTCCAGGAGGATGGAAATATACCACTGGAGAGGGACATACGGAATAGACGGTGAAGTGGAGTTAACAAGCAAGCAATATGTTTCTTCAAAAACACGGACGGAACTCCATCGGGTCCAGGGTTGAAGGACGATTTGAGCTGCGTTGCAGTGTTAGAAATCATCTCAACGTTGACATCAATTGCACCCAGCGTTTGACCATTTAGTGGGATATTCCTGGCTGCGAGGGAAACATGGTCGTCACTTAGTCTCTCATCAGTGAACACACTGGCAAAATTGACAGAAAAAAGGTGGCAAATATCCTGCGGAGTGGAAGCCACTCCACTGTTCAATTCCATTGACGATGGGAGGCCAGATTCTCTGCGTTGCTCGTTCACGTAGTTCCAGAAGGATTTCGGGTGTAGTTTAAGGTTACGCTGAATACCTCGTTGAAATCGCAGAAAGCATCGACGACTGGCTCGCTGATACTCGTGATTAAGCCTCACGTAGTGATGTTTCAGAGGAAGCGTGCGATACTTCGTAAATCTTCTCAATGCTGCTCTCTTGGTCGACTTCAACCTACGCAGCTCAATCGTCTGCCAGGGAGGGTCAGAGTCTTTGCGGTGAATTCTTTTTGGGACGTGTCTGTCAATGACATATGCCAAGACAAGAGAAAAAAATTGCGCAGCGGCCTCAACGTCGTCATGATCGAGAATGTTCTCCCAGTCCATGTTTGACAACACATGTACAATGTTTCGATGGTCGGCCTTTCGAAAGTCATAAGAAACCGCAGCAGGAAGACTATTGAAATCACGAACGAGATTGTCCACAACAGTGACAATCAGAGGAGGGTGGTGCGGAACAAGCTTAACTAGTGGACAAGGTGCTGTGGAAATGAACGGAGCATTGTCCTGAGTGCTCACGAGTTATCGAGAAGGCCGATAGCTCCTGCATGAAATACAGAACAGGTTGGAACTGAATAATAAACAAATTCGCTATAAGGCTAAACTCGTTTTGGGCTTATTCGATGAACCTGTCATATCAGCGAAAGTCCTCCAGATGGTAACGGCTAGTCTACAGGTCGATCGGTTGCATCGGTTAATGAGTGTCATCAGTTTATGCGTTGTCCAAAGTGCAGTTCCTTACGAGCGCACGATCGTACATGTCGAATATGATTTGCTGTTGCTATGTTGCTGTTTCTATGTTGATGTTGCTATGTTGCTATTTTTTCCCTTGATTTGTTTTCCGTCGATCTTGTTTTCCGTGCTGAGCACCAATGCTACCGACGGCAGGGAGGCAGCTCCCACACCTGGACCCTACCTATCGACCCATCAACTCATGAATCGGGGATCACCGGCTTTACTTCCCGTGATCAGAGATGTTATGCCTCAGAACATCCCGGCGGCGCCGACTGGGATTGAATCCAGGCCTACTGGGGTAAGACGTAATCACGCTTACCACCGGCGCTGCTGCTTTGTTGCTTTTGGTTATTTATATTATTCGGCTCATGGGTTCATGTGCCGGGTTCTTCATAACACATATACAGCCATTGTTTAGCAAAATGATATAGTAGTTATCAGAATTTCGTAAAAATGTGTTATTTTGTTCCTTATCGCAAAATTATAGACCCGATTTATTTTATTTTGACATTAGGGTGATGCTAGTCTAGTCGCATAGAAGTATTGAGCGAAACCCCAAAACATGATAACTTCAAACATATATAACTCAAAAACGAAAAAAATTCATCGCTCATAGTTGGATATGATTTGTTACAGCCTAAATAAAAAATATATGTATATATAATAACACATAGCATCCTCCGTCTAAAAACCATGGAAACAATAAGAAATCGACTACAATCAATGTTTTTTCAATACAAAATCCAATTTTTTTTAAATATCATTTAATTTTTTTCTGAAAAAAAAATTGTAAATACTTTTAATTTGATATTTTGAATTTGAAAAATTTCATTTGATATTTTGACATTTGAAATTGGATCAATGATTTAGAAAAAAATATTTTTTGACCACCATATCATGGAAATGGTACCCTGACACAATAAAAAATACGTTTCTAATATTTTGCAATAAGGAACAAAACTAAATTTTATAACGAAATTCTGAGAACCACTATATCGTTTTGCTATGGAATGGCTGTAAATATATATAAAAATTAATGAAGCATGTCATGTCTCGTTATGTTTCATAAAATCCATCAAATTGATACTAAAGCTTAGTTTAGTTTTTATTAAACAAACCAATCCTGAGATATATTCAATTACACTGCTGTTCAAGAAAAGCTTTTTTTTATGTTCAGGCATCATAAAAAGATAATCAACTGTATCACCGCAGTTTGATTCAAATCGATAAATATAACTCTAATTGACAACGTCATTCAGGAAGATATCAAGAAAATCTTTTTTTTTTATTATTTTGTTCTACGAACATCATTTTCTTGCAAATACGAGATTTAAAATTGAGATTCCAAGTGGACCCAGCTTTATGCAAATTTAAAAAGACAATTGAGCTATCAACCTCAAACAAGCCACTGAAGATGTATTTTAACAACCAGTCGGCATTACACACCAATCCAACACATGAGGAAAGCGTGCACAATTCAAATCGGTATCCCCTCGTGAACTTCATTTGGGGCTTCAAATGAAGCCAGCTCAATCTTCGCCATTAGCATATCACAAAGAAACCAAACCAGCTGATTACACTTTTCCGCACTACCTACGGTAGGATATGTAGGTAGGTAGGTACGTGCCATCGCGATGCAATCATTGTCTATCCACCTTTACCACTTCGGGAATCGAAATGTCTTTAGCTGAGCGAAATTAGGGATGCGCACGCGATGCGCTTGCACCGTTCGTATGGCAAGTAAGGTGCGCCTCCTGGGAAATTAGCTGAAGTGTGATCGTTCGACTGTGTCCGACGAGGCTGCAAAACAAAAAGGAATGTTCTTTATGGGGGAATATATTACCCTTTTCTGCCGCCAAGGCTACCCCGTTTATGTCCGCTTGTTGCTGCTTCTGTTGTCGTCGTTTAGAACTCACCGCCAATCCAGACCTTGGCAGGAAAACTTCGTAGTTTTTACTATCCACTTCGCTTGCTTTCAATACATTTTTATCCTTCTTGACATCCTAGTCACTGCGGACCTTCCACCTTATAAACATTCGATTCGAATGCTACTATGCAAGTGCTCCATATGCAAGTCTATCAGCACCAGCACCACCCAACAGCCGCCCAGGTCAGGCAGAGCTCGTAAAAGGCAACTTCCGAATGAGGAATATTGAGCATTTCCTTCAATTGACAAGCAACGTTGGTTCTGAGCCCTAGCAGCATTCGCCGTAGTCGCTGTTGCTAACTCGGGTGCCTGATAGAAGAGAACATCGGAAAGCAAAGCACAAATCGTAGAAGGAACAAAAGATTATCGGTGAACAAAAAATGTGTCTATCCCCCAAGCGATTCGCTTTTTGTTTTCAGAATTTTTCATACCATGTCATGACGGTGGATTATTTTTCTTCTCATCGACATCGCCGTACACGTAGGTATATCTTATGGCCTGGTAAGGGGAGATTTTTATTTCCCCAACGTTTCTTCACTCGGTTGTCTCACATGAATTATTGGGTACGAATAGATTTGCGATTTGTTGTTTTATTACATTTGATACCTAAATTTATTACCACCTCTCTCTGCATTGGTTTACGATGCACTGCAGTAGTAGTGGCGGACATTCTCGAACATTAGCCGGATTCGATCTTTACAGCTTTGTGCTGGAAGAATCGCCAACGAGTAGTGATGACACCAGCAGGAAAAATTCTCGTTTGCAGATATAACAGCGACAGAGTGATCTCTAACTCTACACGAGTATAAGTTTTACATTGCATTTTGACGCAATAACTCCTCCTGGTTGTCTATAATTGCTAATGTTGTCGCTCAATTTAAATCAATATTTTTTCTAAAGTTGTTGATGTTAAAACCCTGAATGTATCCACCTATGGTGAGATCTGATCCTTCTTACTTATTAAAATTCCGACGAAATTGCTCAGGTCGTCATTCAGTGAAAAGTAAAATGCTTATTTCTGAATTATGCATAAGGGCTGATCAAGTTATAAAATGGACATCAAAAATAGTATGTAACTTATTTAATATTTCATTGTATCCGTCTTCTTTATTCAGGAGATATATAGAATATGATCCAAAGAAAAATAAACATTACTTAAATTAATGATTATTAAACGCGTAATTTAAAAAAGAACCATCAAAGCAAGTATTTAAAAAAAAATCCAACAGGACGTCCAGGCCTCTCTGAAGTTTGGCAGACAGAGCTCCGATGACCCTACCCTTGTAGACGATGGATGTGTCATCTGCGAACAGAGACAACGATCCACCATCAGGGAGAGCCAGCATATCGGTTGAAAAGGATGGGGTCAAGGATGCTTCCTTGTGGAACCCCGGCACCGATGTTGAAAGCATCCAATGTGATGCCATACAGAGAGACTCGGAACGTCCTGTCTGATAGATAGTTGTTTATTATCTTCACTAGGAAGATTGAAAGACCGTACTGCTGCAATTTGAACACCAGGCCATCATTCCAGACATTGTCGAACGCATTTTCAACGTCCAACAACGCCATGGCAGATGTTCTCGAAACAGACTTGTTCCGTCTGATAATGTTTGTTACTCGAGTCAGCTGGTGGATGGTCGAACGACCTTTCCGAAAACCAAACTGTTCCTTGAGTAACAAGTTGTTTTCATCGGCAGATGTTAGGAGCCGGTGGTATACTGCTCTTTCGAACAGTTTGGATAACCCTGAGAGAAAGCTGATTGGTCGATAACTTGAAGGAGAGGACGGATCCTTCCCAGGTTTCCGGATGGGTATGACTTTAGGTGACTTCCAACACGAGGGGAAGTAGCCAAGTCTGAGGCACTGATTAAAAATCAGTGCCAGATGGTTGTAGAATCTGGAACTCAAGTGTAGTTGCGCCGGGAAGCTTCAAATCGGTTTACCGAGGATCCAACTTCGGCCACCACCGGGTAGTGGTCCGAGCTCAGCTCCTGGAATGCCACAGGTTGCGAAGTGTTGTGTCCCATGTTGCTTTCGAAGATGTCGATGGTCGCATGGACCCCAGACCGACTCAACCGGGTGGGAGAGTCCGGGGCCAAGATGGTATAGTGGCCCTCTTGCAGGTCTTCATTCAGGGTGGTGCCGTTTCTATTGCTCCAACCGTTGCCCCAAGCTTGGTGTTTTGCGTTCAGATCGCCAGCGATGATAAAGTTCCCGCTCCTTTGGGTTTGATGATGTCTTTCTGGAGGGCCACTGATGACCCGTCCCTAATGTTGGTTTGCTTGGGGCAGTAGGCCGGGATAATGGTGATTGGGCCAAGTGATGTGCTCACCTCCACTCCGATGGCTTCAATTGTTTTCAGCTGGAAGTTTGGTAGCAGCCGGCAACTGATGTTCTGTCTTGCAGCGATGGCCACTCCTCCACCTCCAGAGCAGGTGCGATCAAGTCTGACGAGCGGGAAGTCGGGAAGGAATACGTTCAGTTCGGGCTTCAAATGCGTCTCGGTGATGATAGCAATGTCGACCTCCTTGGTGTTGAGGAAATCGAGTGGCTCTCTATGCTTGTTCGTCAGTGAGCAAGCGTTCCAATTTGGAATTTTTATAGCTTCACGGTCCATATTTGGTGACGAGTGACAAGGCAGCATGAAGCTGTTCAGATCGAGTCTTGCAGGTGCACAGAATGACGATCACTTCTGCAACCAGCGTTACTAGTTCCTCTGATGTTAACGGAGATTCACGCATTTCGGGTCGGTGTCATCAGCTTGAGCACAGGTCGCCGTCGAGTGGGCCATAGCACACTTGTCGCAGCGTGGTTTCATATAATAATTCTTCGTGCCATGGCCGAAGGCGAGGCAACTTTCGCATTGGGTCACATCACGGTGTTGTGGCTTGTAGTATTCTCAGTCGATAATGACCTGAAACAGATCACGTATGTTACTCTTGAGCGCAGCAAGGGTGCTGGAGCCCTTCGTGAGGTGGACCAGAAACAGTTCGTCACGATAGTTGGTGTTGGACATAGGCCGTCGATTCATTGGGTGGACTGCCTCTGGTTTCAATCCGAGCCTCACCAGTTCATCCTTACGGTAGCCGCTTCGTACGACGGCAGACCGCGTAAAACAACCTTCAATGGTTTCATCGAAGGCAAATCGTAAGTGTAAAACTCCACTGTGCTGTTCTTCAGCAGATCACCGACCGATGTGTACTGCTGTAGGCTGGAGCACATGATCTTTGTTCCAACGCTACAGATTTTGAATCGCAGGAACAACTTGCGTCTTGCCAGCTCATCCCTAAGCTGGGCGACGTCCTTCATCGCGGTAAACAGCAGGGGAATCCGTTCCTTTTTCGCAATTTCAGCGGCGTCACCACCGCCGTTTTCTACTCCTAGCACCGAGAATTGGTTGCTCTGTAGCAGCCGATTTGCTGCGTCATCCGAAGCAGCGCTGGGATCCGTTTGGGCCTTCTTGCTAGGGCCCTCCGATGCAGGAGCAGTAGTACGCTTGCGTACCATGCTTCGTTTATTGGCAAGTGCAATTAGACTTGCCAATGTGCCTGTCGATTACGGCACTTCCACGACGCGAACGTAGCAATAAAACGAACCAGAAAAAAAAGTTGGAGGGTGGTGTACAAGACACGACCGTATTGTTGACGTAGGACTAGTAGGATTCTCTAGTCTGTACTCTCTGTACTCTGTATTATTTAACGGTTCGGACGTTTTCGAAGATGTCAGTTTATGAAAGTGAAACGGAATAAATTTAACCCACCGATAAGACTACAAATAGAACATAATTTATTTCCTAAACTAATTATTTGATTTTTGTATCATTTTGATGTATTTACTGACAAATTGAATGGATCGAACTTGGTGGCCCTGAAAAGGGCCGTTTTGTTACGTTGGTGATAAGTTTTAGCCTACGAAACCGTACGGAGTGCGTCCCTGTCACTTCAGAGCGTAGACGACATCCATGGCCGTGACGGTTTTGTGCTTGGCGTGTTCAGTGTAGGTGACGGCATCACGGATCACATTTTCTAGGAACACCTTCAGCACACCTCGGACCACAGATCAGACCGGAGGCACGTTTGACACCACCACGTCGAGCCAGACGACGAATGGCAGGCCCTTCCGATGACGCTTGGCGCCTCCTTTATCAAGACCTTTGTCGCCCTTGCCACGACCAGTCATTGATGCGTGTTGTTTGTCGTTGAACGGGTGAATCGAAACTAAGCCAAAAGCGTAGTTAGCAACCTCTTATATAGACAACCAGCTATAGCGGTACCTTATCTTCTCGCTTCCCATTGGCTATATACAGTCATGGTGATGCCGTTTTGTCGATAAGCTCTACGCAGATGTCGCCACTGCATGATGATGATAATGTTGACAGGCTACATAGCAAATTCATGAAAATGAGCATTCATTAAAAATGAATATTTTGTATTAAAATCCAACTGGAAAACTCAAAGATGCAAAGAAGTCTGGTTGGAATGAAGTTTTCCTAACACCATTCGAAAGATGTATTGAAAGGATGTTTTGTAGGTTTGATGAAAATTATGAATTAATGCTCATTTTCATGAATTTTCTATGTAGCCTATCAACATTACCATTATCATGCAATGGCAACATCTGCGTAGAGCTTTTACGGCAATTTCCCTATATGGAAGGGGGCTTAAGGTGTTCCTAGAAAATATGATCCGTGATGCCGTCACCTAAACTGAACACGCCAAGCGCAAAACCGTCACGACCATGGATGTCGTGTACGCTCTGAAGCGACAGGGACGCACTCTGTACGGTTTCGGAGGTTAAAACTTATCACCAACGTAACAAAACGGCCCTTTTCAGGGCCACCAAGTTCAATTCAGAAAAGAGGAAATTCTGAGGCATAAAATCTCTGATCATGATGATGATGATGGTCCCACCTCTTACCTCTACAAAGGTTTTAGCTGGACGATTTATCTTTAAGATAATTAAATATGACAATTTAACCAGGTTTGCAAAACAAAATCGAACTGGTTTCAGTTACAGATATAAATTCCCTCTAGAGTTTACAGTTGCTTCACAGCGACATAAATGTGGAAAAGCTCAGGCGTCCACCTCTTAGTTCACCTTTTTGTCGACCTAAAATATGTATAAGTATTACAAGCAATCAAGAGCTAATGAACAATCAACAAAGCATCCTATTACACTAGCAACCCCGCAATATGATGCTATCATAATTTTCAGCAACGTCAGGAATGCTCACGAACCCCCAACATTTGCCAGAAAACTTACTACTAATTCAAGGTATCTTCCAAATAAGCTTCAAAATTGCATTTTTTTTATCAAATGTTAAATTCAGTCCTCTATATCCGTAATACGCACGCGAGGCTCAAACCTTTGTAGACTACTTTTTTTTTTTTTAATTAATCTTCTATTAAATCAAATATTAAAAATCCATCATCATCATCGTGGCGAACAGAAATAGTTTTTGGAGTGCTACAATAATTATTAAAAGTCGTTATGACAGCTATCCATATAAAATAATCCGTTAGAGATAACTTCGTCAAGATACATAATTTTTCAATTCATAAAAAAAATCACTGGATAACCGTCGCAAGTCATTAATATACATATTAAATAACAGGGGCCCTAATACACTTCCCTGGGGCACTCCAAGGTTATTCCCCACGGGACTGGAAACAGAATTATTAAAAACAGTCCGTTGAGTTCTGTCAGACAAATAGCTTTCAAACCATATATATGCAGTACTCGTAATTCCAAAGCGCTTGATTGATCTCAACAATAAGGGCCTAGAAATTGTTTCAAAATAAGGTCTAGCAAGATGTGGCCAATGACATGTAAGCAATCTTGAATAACTCTAGCATTAACATTATCTACTCCAGCCTATTTTCCTAATGAAAAACAAATAACTCTAAGTTTATCTAATGTAATTGGGTGAAAAACTTCAAATCTACAACTACTATTAACTGGCTGTTTTATTTCGTCAGGTTCATCGACCAATTCAATTGATTGATTAATCAATGGAACACTGTCTACAAAATAATCATTAAACTTAGCTGCAATTACTTGTTCTGACTGTTCTAATGTGCCATTAAAAGTTATGGACCGTGGTTTGCAATTACTAGGTTTTAATAAAGATTTCAAAATTTTCCATAACTCTTTGCTGTTGTTTTGATGCTGATCAATCTTCCTTTGAACATATTCACAACGAGTTTTCTTTATCGATTGTGAATACTTATTACGCGCGATTGTGTACCTATTCCAATGATTGTCATTATTTGATCTACAAAACTTTTTGTACCATTTGTCCCTTTCCCGTTTAAGACGCAAAAGATTCAAATTGTACCAGCTGTTCGAGTTTTTCAAAGAAACAAACTTTTGCTCAACTAGTTGATAGGTACACGTTTTCAAAGCGTTATTAAGAACAGTTGTAGATTCATCTAAGTTACCGGCCGCGAATGCAAAATCCAGGCTTCTCTCAACAAGATTCGAAACAGCTTGCTTCGAATATTTCCTCCAGCACTTCAATTTTACAAAATTATCGTTATCGTTAACATGGTCACTAAAGTCTCATGATCGGTTATTTTCAAATCAGTATCCGTAACTGAACAAATGGAATCAAAATTGGAATAATCGTGGTCAATTAAAGTTCTACTGTGCCTGGAAATACGCGTATATTTATTTACCGTTTGCTTTAAATTAAAAAACTCAGCTAAACGCTTCAAATGATTCGAATTATGGTTATCACGCCAATTAATATTAAAATCACCAGCCAATATATTTAATTTACTAGAATCAAGGAATGTCTCGAGCCAGTTCTCTAAAACTTCAACAAAACGCTGGTCACTAGAACTGGGAGAATGATACAAAACACCATAATTACCCATCTTCATGCCACGTACAACTGTAATGCCCAAGAACCAGTTGCCATCAATAACTTCCTTGGTACGAAGGTTGAATTGAACTGATTCTTTGACATAAATAGCAACACCGCCAGTGTGTCTAGAATGTGATAAACAAGCAGCAACAATATATCCCGGAATACTATACTGATCAAAAGCTTCAGTTTCTACAATATGAGTTTCAGATAAGAAAACTAAAAGAGGACGTTTTTCCTCAACAATCTGACGTAATGCTACGTAGTTTGTTGACAACCCCGCAATATTAAAATACAAAAAATCGAATTGATTCACATTCCTGGAACTTGGTGGCTATTTATTGAAACGCAAGCTGCTTTTCTTCGGATCAAAAAGTCTTTTATAGAGCGAACACGCCTTCCTTCAGAAGGGAAGTAAAGCCGTTTATTCCCGGTTCATGAGTTGATGGGTCGATAGGTAGGGTGTGGGTAGCATTGGTGCTCAGCACGGAAAACAAATCCAAGGAAAATAAACAGAGAGCATTTTGTGTGGTCGTTGGAGGCGTGTGGTTCTGAATTGGCAACAAAATGTTCCGCAATTGCATCCTTCCTATTCGTACACGCCCGAAGATCGGAGGCGAATGTCACTTTGACTTGTTTCATCTAGGAACCATTCTCTGATGACTGTGTTGGGGAAGCAGCAGTTATTTCGAAACTTTTGGACAATGCTTGACATTTACCACTTTTTCAATAGTGTCAATTAAAAAATCAACAGTCAAAACCAATGTGATTGATGCGTAGAAAAGTTTCTGATCGGTTGGTGATAAAATTATTGAAATTGGTCCAAAGACAGCTAAGTTATTAACGTTCAAAATCTTTCATAATTTCATTTCTTGGTTTTCATAAAGTGTACCCCCATTTTCCCGAAAGACGTTGTCCTACGTCAAAAGAAGAATCCATCAGACTACTATTTTAGTATGTTCTGAGGCATAACATCTCTGATCACGCCTTCCTTCGGATGGGAAGTAAAGCCGTTGGTCCCCGGTTCATTAGTTGATGGGTCGATAGGTAGGGTCCAGGTGTGGGAGCTGCCTTCCTGGCACGTCGGTAGCATTGGTGCTCAGCACGGAAAACAAGATCGACGGAAAAAACAAACCAAAGGAAAAAGAAAAGACTGCTATTTTCTCTGGAAAGCTGTTGTTATGCTACATACTTTATCGAATAATCTTTAATGTTACATCCAGGCTACTACGCCCACGGAAAATATTGAGGCACCGATGAATATTTACCTATAATGACTAATGAAAAATAAAACAAATCCTGATAATAATAAAAGAAATGTACGCTTTATTTAATTTCACACAGATATCCCTAGCCTGGTTCAAGCCCTCAAGAGCTTAAAACGGACACATTTCAGTCCATGAAACTCTTCCAAATCCCTCGGTTGGTATCTTAAAATTATTATGTTCCTAAATCCGCCTCCTGCTCACTCAATCGTCAATTTATCGATGGACCCGGCCGCATATGTGCAAGCGAATGCCAAGCTTTTTTTTTTTGCAGGAACCCATTATTTATACCAAGTGAACTATGCGCCCTCGCTAAATGTTCCCACATACCTACATACAAACACCTGGTCTGTTTTGATGGCTGCAAACAAGAGCAACGAAGGTTCACTCGGGTGCGTGAAAAAATGGTTACAGGAAAGATGTGCGAGACCCATTACAATAAATTCATATTAAAAATGATTTATTTCGGATAGACAATTTCGATTTTCGAAGCACTCTGGAGTGATTCTTTTTCTGTTCATGCATATTCTGAGTGGATGTCGATTGTGGTCCTGCGAATATACCAGTATGTGGTGTCAGAGTTTGTGGGTGATAAAAAAAATAGCATACCTGAATGAAATCCATACTGAGTTTATAATAAAAATAAGTCAACAAAGCAATAATTCAGAGGAATTGTTTTTGAGAAAGGTTGAGATTATTCAAATTTGCTCTGACTGAACAATCATACCTGCATCACTGAGCATTCGTTACTAGTTTTAAAAATTATGATTAGTTGAATGTACGGTGATTTTTTTTTTACGAGTCAAGAATGACCTAAAATAAGAGAAGTGGTTATAATAAACAACCTTATTTAAATCCTGCGTCCAGTGTCTCATTAAAACGCGGAATTACCAGTGCATTTTGAGCTATTGGCACTGGAGAGATTAAACTTACCATGGAAAGAAGGGGGTTTTGGATCGATCAAAATCCAAGCACTGTGTCTTGATTTTTATTATTATTTTTCGTTGGGGCGAGTCTTTTTATGTGGACAATGGCTTCAGCTGCCATTTTTCACGGATAGAGGGTCACTCCTGCAGGTTAGCGATGCCAGCTGGAAGAGGAAGCATTCCTTTGCCTGATGATGTCGTTGATTTGCATGTGTTAGCTTTTGTTCCCCGGGGATCGATGGCCAAAGTCGTTGTTGACGCAAGCGGTTGCGCCCCTTTCAGATGATGGAACTGATATAATCTTTGTTACTAATCGAAGACAACAACGCGTGTTATAGGGTTTTGGATCTAATTTCCGTCCTACACAACCCGCGCTTTACCTCTCTTTCTTGAACGGGTTTTAACAATAAATGAAATGTTTCTATCAAAGATGACTTCTAAATTTATTCTCCTTTCCATAAGTACCGTTGAAATTTGATAAAGAACCACACATTGTTGATATATTGTTAAAAATCTAACACAGCTTCTTGATTCCAAATTCGTCCTACGAGTTTCAATTCCGTCCAAACGCATTGAAACGCCATTGGATTTTCTTCGTCCTACGGATGAAGGTAGAAAAAGCAAGTTCGCTAGGAGCGCTTCCTTTTGTTTTGAGAACAACGGGTTGTAAATATTCACATAATACGCTCTAATAGGCTTTGTGTTGCTTTGTATTAGCTTATTACTGTATTACTGATTTGTGCACGGTGAAATCATTGATTATACCGATGTTTTCGGCTCGATAGAACGGAAATGGACGATTACGATGAAGTAGCGCTCTACCCTACGAGGGTTTGTGGAAAAACTGCAACATATTGGTAATTTTGCCCATAATTTCGGAACACTTGGCAATGAATCAAGATGATCAGTTATCACTGTTTTGTTCTGGCTGTTGATAATTATATTTAAGATCGTAAGGATTAGTTTTTCTCAGCCTTTACTCGTGTTAGATCCATTGTTTTTAATAATATAAGTTTATTTTCAGCTCTTTGAATATACGGCATCATTAGATTTACATAATAATAATACATTTTTTTTCAATTTTCATTCATGCTGGATGTATGGATTTAAATTGTTAAAGCTTGCTTTCAGTTTCGATGATGAAACATCTCTAGAATGGTTTTTTTTTTCCTTGATTTGTTTTCCGTCGATCTTGTTTTCCGTGCTGAGCACCAATGCTACCGACGTCAGTGAGGCAAACTCCCACACCTGGACCCTACCTATCGATCCATCAACTCATGAACTGGGGACCAACGGCTTCACTTCCCTTCCGAAGGAAGGCGTGATCAGAGATGTTATGCCTCAGAACATCCCGACGGCGCACAGTGGGACGAAATCAAAAAAAGTGGGACATGGCTATTTGCGATGAAACTATTGAGTGGAACTTTTTGGTGTCTTCTAGGAAGTTTCTTTATTTTTTAAGTAATTTATTTAAAAAGTGAAATTTTTTGGTTAAGGGGGGTATACACTCAGATAAAAAAAACTAACTTTTTTATGTCTTGTTAAATTTGATGAACGCCTATCGAAACATTGAAGATGAAGTCTTTTTAAGAAACTTTGTCCAAGGTTTAAACTTTCTATCTCTCAAGTAGACGAAGTTACAGGGTATAAATGGTCTACAGACGTTAGTATCACATTAAAAAAAGTTTTTTATCCGTAACTTTTTTCTTTGAATTTTCTTGTTTTTCAAATATTCTGCAAAGTTGTAAGTGCTTAAAAAATGCAAATTTTTGCACCATGCAGTAAATCGCGTTCTCTATGTTGAAAGGATTTACGCCAGCTTTTACATTTTTTTTAACTATCTTTAAGGGGGTAGTACACTTTGAACGTCCAAAAAGTAAGGCATTTTCGTTAATTTTTTTAAGCAATAAAACACTCAGGGAGGGCAAATATGTTATAACCCATTTATTAGTCATCCTTCGAACTACAATTTGTATTTTTTTGAACTCGATTGGCGTCTCCCCGTGGCCGGTGCACCAGGTCGCGCGGGCGTCCTCGCGCGGAAGTCGGAAAACGGCGTGGGAAAATACTTCTTTCCATGTGATCCTGGAACATAAATCGAACAAAAATCCTGATTAGTAATGAAATTTGGGTTAGAAATAAGCCGGTGCCGGTGGTGTAGTGGTAAGCGTGACTGCTTTCTCACACCCCAATGGGTCTGGGTTCAATCCCAGCCGAGGTCGGTGGGATTTTTCTGAGGCATAAAAATCTCTGGTCACGTCTTCCTTCGGAAGAAAAGTAAAGCCGTTGGTCCCGGCCCATGTGTGTTGTGAATGGGTGCGATATCCTACGCAGGTGTGGAAGCTGCCTTCCTGCACATTCGATTGTCGTCAATGGATGGCAATCGATGTCCGTCGGTGATTGGCACTAGAGTGCGGAACAGAGACCGACGTTAAATAAAGGAATGAAGAATGAAGATGGGTTAGAAATACGTATTCCGATTTTTTTTTAATTAAATTTTTCAAAAGTTTTGGCCTTAGGAAAAAAAATCCATTTTTTACCCTAAAAATGCTTACAAAATCGTGGATTGAAAATCCATTTTTGACAAAATCGAAAATGAGGATACGTATTTCTAAGCAGAATTAAATTCTGAACAAGAAAACCTAGGCGATATCCAAATTCGATGATAACTGGTTAGAGTTATTTCCCACGCCAGTTTGAAAAACCCCGTTTCTAGATAAACACGTTTAAAGATAAAATTGCTCTCTCAGCGCACCGGTACATGTTTGAGGAATTCGCTTCGTAAAGCGGTAAGGAATATTCTGGCAGACTTGGAGTCTTTTCTTAATTAAAGTATACATCCCAAAGAAAATTTTAAGCCAAAAAAAATGCATTTTTTTGAAAAATCAAAGTGGGGTGTACCTTGTAGGTTAGCAGGTATTAGCAGCTAATGACAACGTCATTTCATTCAGAAACTTATACCCTACTGTTTCATATACAATTCATAGGAGGATCCAAGGGGATGCTTAATAAATTTTCAAAAAATGTTCCTCAATGTTTTGTTACGTTTGCTGTTTTTATGAAGATTTTTTCCAAAAATGTACATAGGTACACGAAGACAAAAAACGTATTGCTTGCTGTTAATTATGACGAAAGAAATAATTATGGTGAACATTTGCACTAGCTATCAAAATTAAACGGCAATTAAGCAGGTGATAAAACATTTATTCAAACTCTAAGATAGTGTAAAAAAAATGTCAAAATGTGGATTTTCTAAGCCTTTTCAACTTTGTGGAATATTTAAAAATCGAGAAAATTCAAAGAAAAAAGTTATGGTGAAAAACGTTTTTAAGGGGGTACTACCGTTTATAGTCCATTTTCACCCTATAACTTCGTCCACTTGAGAGATAGAAAGTTTAATCCTTGATCAAAGTTTCTTAAAAAGACTTCATCTTCAATGTTTCCATAGGCATTCATCAAATTTAACAAGACATAAAAAAGTTATTTTTTTTATCTGAGTGTATACTCTCCTTAACCAAAATTTTTCACTTTTTAAATAAATTACTTTAAAAATAAAGAAACGTTCTAGAAGACATTAAAAAGTTACAGCCAATAGTTTCATCGCAAATAGCCATGTCCCACTTTTTTTGATTTCGTCCCACTGTGCGGCGCCGACTGCGATTGAACCCAGGCCTACTGGGGTGAGAGGCAATCACGCTTACCACTACACCACCCACGCCGCTATTGTTGGTTGTTTTAAAATGTATTTTCAGCTGTTTGATTATGGAACACTTTTAGATTAACATTATAATGAGTCTCTTTTCTTTTCAGCTCTTTAATGATGGAACATCATTAGATTTATATTCTAATGATTCAATCTTTTTTTTTGCTCTGGTTGAATGTATTGATTGGATTTGTTCAAATGTGTTTTCAGCTCTTTGATGTTGGATCTTTGGATTTATATTATAATGATGATTTTTATTTCAGATTTCGTTGAGGCGAATCCAGAAATTTAAATTAACTTGAACAAATTATCTTAATGCAGCGTATCGTCTACCGAAACAAACAGAACCCTTATAAGGACTTTTCATTAATGATAGTAGACAACTGTTTCTCAAAGTGAAATATTTATTTTCGAACAAATTCCTAAGTTTACTCTATATAAATGAAAATCAACATACATATGACCGATTCCACGTGAGTTTGAATATTTACTTCTCATTTCTGAAGAACGCTCGAACTTTTCTCTTGATACCACCCATTAGATTCTGCAGACCAAATTTTCTTTAAGCAATCAACCGAGCTTGCTTCTCTTCCATCTTTCTTAGTATGCCGTTTAATTATTGCCCACTATCTTTCGATAGGACGCTGTTCAGGGTAGTTTGGGGCATTTTTTAATTTTTCGACAAAACCGCCTTTTCTTTCTTGAGCATCTCCAACGTAGCAGAAGCATAGTTAGCGTTAGCGTTAGCGTTAGCGTTGTTATGATATACTTCGTAGATTGGATACTAGCGACACTCACGTCTCTTCTGAAATTCTCAGTTAGACTACTTTCAGGAATAATGCTGAGGAGTAAACATTGGTTCCAATCTAAACAAGAGTAACAGAAGCATGACTGTCGCTATTCCCGGCCACGCCCATCTTTACCATAACTAGGGATAGGGAAGGAAATGTTGATGTAGTACTTACTTAACGAGAGGCCACCGACTTAGCGACACCCTCATAAGTGCTACGGAGTTGGAGGGTTGGGTAGGGTATTCGGTTAGGATTCACCTCAAGTTGGCGATGCAACCAAAAGTATGTATTGTTTATTTGTTGTTTATTTAATCTCTCGATAGCCGGCTATCGAAAGAACATATTAATTTTGTTTAGTGATAATGAATTTTAAGAGTCATGATGGAGAGCTTGGGATTAAACCCATGATTTTCTGCTCAGTAAACAAAAACGATCCCTCCAGGGTCATCGAGCATCTCAGAACCATAACGCTTCGCGACAATACAGGACTACGTTTTCGCTTGATATGCAAATAGTTTCCGAGGTTAATGTTCAATATCAAATATACAAATGATGGTGGCGATTTATTGTGCTGTGGAAGAGCTTGGGGTTAAATCCATGATTTTCTGCTCAGTAAGCAAAATCGATCCCTCGAGGGTCATCGAGCATCTTATAATCCACAGCGCTTTGAATAACTATTAATTACGATAATTACATGAAATAAATAAAATATAAACTACAAACAAAACGTGACTGCTAAAATCTCAAAAAGATATTCTCACAAATATATTTCACGCCACCAGGAATCTCAAAACCATTAGACGTTATAATGATACTCTGCACATATTAGACACAAGAAGAGGCCAAAAAGCAAGCGTCCGACACACAAAACCCGTCAAATCCACTTGCAGTCACAATCAACGATTCTACGAATCGCGAGCGCTCACGAATCATAAAACCGCTGACTGCGACACTCTGAAAGCGAAATTGACAGGCTCTATGCGTCAAACACCCGCCCTCCAATCTCCACCCGCATCCAACAGCACAAATCTCCATTACAACATCTAACGAATTCAAAACTCCGAAAATCACTCATCTATAGCAAGTGAGTGGAAGCAACCCTGCATGCAACCATTCTTAATGATACACTTGTTCTGCCTATCTTTCTATTAGGCCTGTGGACATGCGTTAGCTTCGAAACTTCTAACCAAACTGGGTAAATTTTCAGATCACAAAAAAAAACTTGAAAAAAAAACTTTCAAAGGTAATTACAAGTAAGATAAATATTGATTATTTTACGCGAAAACGAGCAAGTAATATTAAATCTCTTGTATCATATGCTAATGCAAATTGACTGTAACAAAAATAATATGCTTAAATAAAATAAAATATTAATAAAATTATATGCAAAATTTACAAGAAGATCATTACTTTATTGGTGAGAAGTTTTTAATAAGCCCTCCCAGTTCCTCTGTATACAGAACAAATCTGATACTATAATCAGAATTGCTCAGTCTGCATAATGCAGCCGATTGCATCAAGGAAGTTCTATTAACAACCAAGAATTAATCGTTTGAGGTATACTGAAGCATTAAGAAGGTGATATGTGTCACTATAGGAAATCATCATCGTTGCAAATATAAAGAAATTAAACATAACCCTTTGCTTCAGTACCGTCAACCTCCATGTCCATGGGGAGGGAATCCAACGTAGCAGAAGCATAGTGAGCAGGAACCAGATCTTGCTAAAACAATGAAGGATCCGTATGCTTTCGGTAGATGGGTAGAAGCCGTTGTTTGATGCATTATTTTCTGTAATTTTCACCATTGATTGTGCCTGTTGTGAAATACGAAGAACTCTTCAAGACACAGGAGCAAATGGCTTGCCACACCAAAACCTTTTTTTTACAAATGTATCGCACATAATCAGGCACATCTGTCCTCTGCTCAGCGTTGAAAAATTGCGGCCCGGGAAGTGTACTGGTATCCAATTTGACGTACATCTCGTCGTCCATCAAAATGCACCGGTTCGGCTTTTGAAGGAGAACGTCATACAAGTTCCGTGACCGTATTTTCGAAGAAGCTTTCTGTTAATCCGTCCTTTTGGGAACTTTTTGCTGCTTGTTACGTTTTTTGATACTCTGCACAGTTCTGACACTATTGTCCAATTTTGACGTAGAACTACGTCTTTGTCGACTATACTGGGGTTCAAATAAAAAAATATGTGTTGTGAAATAGTGTTAGGTTTTGAACGCTTGTCATTTATAGATGAAAATAAAATCCAAATACGCCAATCGATAGGATATTACATTACAATTTTTTCTTCAATTTTCCATAAAAACATTTGAAAAATGTACAAATGATAATTTTATATCTGTTTTCATGAAATAAACGATTTTCCCTAACCCAGTCGTCATAATCGAGTACCATTTGGTTGTACATCGTTCTGCTTGAACCTGAAAAGATATAAAATAGCGCTGCTGTCATACCTCTGCTCATTACCGCTTCGTACGGTGTGGCACTTGGTCCTGCAGCAAGCAAGAGCAAGTCAGCGGATTAAGGTGGATCATGGCGTGACCACCTATCACAATGAGGAAATGAGGAACTTGGAAAAGTTATACATGCAAAAAAACACTCCCTCCCACTCCCCACCCTCTCGCCTTAAACAACCCGAACAACCCGAAAAAGACATGGACTTATCACTTTATTCCGGGAAATAAATTATAAGCAAACTACAATTATATGTAAAAGCAAAAGTTGAATTCCGTTAATTTTTTAACCACTTACCAAAGCGCCAAAACTTTCAAATTTGAGAATTTTTTTTCTTAAAACAAGGCATACATTCTATACTCTTGGTGAACTACCAACAACTGACTGTAAAACATAGCTGGTACCTCTATATATGCAATTAGATTAACATCCGAAGTCCAGCCTGTTTTACATATTCTGCACAAAAGTTACTTTCTGCCCAACCCCATTCATAAAAAACGGCGGGAAATCCTATCAGGTGCGGTTGCACATCGTTCTACACCTGAAAAGATATAAAAAAGCGCTAAACTGTCGTGCTTTTGCTCATTACCGCTTCGGACGGCGTGGCACTTGGTCATGTAACAAGCAGGACCAAGTCAACGGCTAAAGGGTGGACGGCGTGATCACCATTCACAATTAGGAATGAGCCTTGAGTCCCGTTTCACTAAACCGAAACGCGGAAAAGTTATATGCGCCAAACCGGTGCATAAGTTGATGGGTCGATAGGAAAGCAAGCCAAGGAAAAAAAAGTGAACTATAACCGAAACATTGAAATACTTGAAAAATTTAAAATAAAGTATAATAGTTAAAAATGCATGACATACATCAACTTTGCGTGGTTATACGTCATACTGCGGTCTTTTATAAGCAGCGTTGCCAGTATTCCAGATTTATCTGGATTTTCTTCTTGTCAGATACACAGACAGACCATATATATTTCCAGATTTATTAAATTTGTTCCAGATTTTCCCAGATTGTTTAAGCATGTTGCTTTAATAATATCACTACAATTGATTTACCATCGAAAAAATCCAAACTTACTCATTTAAGTATTAAAGGCCATCGACGTTGGACATTATTGGAATTTGAAGGTAATTCTGAAAATAGTTCACAGTGAAGTGTGAGGCGAATTCCTTGTGAAATCAAAGGAGAACTTCAAGCTAATTCTGAGTAGTGTTCCATCCATCTTTTTGGGCTTCGTGGTCGTTCAGGCGTATTGTGAATGCCACAAAGTGAGGGTTCGATTCGTGCTCCAGCCGGTGCAAATTTTGGCAACCTGAAAATTTTCCTACTGGTCCACTGAGTGTTGTGTGTTGTCCGTTGTCTAGTATTAAATATTCAGTCTGTGCAACCTCTGGTTGAAGACGGTGTCAATTGTCTTGTCAAGTCTGATGACAATTGCATGGAGATTTTGTGAATATAGGAAATACAATCCGGAAGAGAAAGCAAAAAAAAATTTTATGATGAAACTTAAAGACTATGCTGATTGTTAGGATAATTTCAATGGAACACTGTCCAATGTTTCTATGAAGATGAATTTTAATCAAATTTTAAGACATTTTAACGGAATTATGCGCAACTTCTGGGAGACTTTCAACGCCATTTTGGCAAAGTACTTGAGTACTTAGGAAATACTGAAGAGGATTTCAAAATAATTCTGACCTTAACTACAAAGCAGTTCAAAGGGAATTATGAGAAGAGTGTGTCGGTCATTCTGAAGAGTGCACCAAAGAAATTATTAAGAATATTGGACACAAAATTATGCCAATTCTTGGGAATTATTAGCAGTTAGAGGGAATTGTGGAATTAGATAGTATTTTATAAGAGATAACAAGAAGTAATGCTGTAAACTCTTAGAATGTTACTGGACAAGTTTGGATATTATCAAGATTATTTTAGGGGAATTCAGAAAATAATTATGGTGGAATTCTAGGATCATTCAAATGGAACTAAAAAAAAGGCGAAAATATCCTGTGAAGAGTTCCAAGTAAATTCAGACCAACAAAGTTGTTCATGATCCCAGGAAAAATAGAAATTCCGGAATTTATAATCATTTCAAGGTCCTGACGCTATCAGACTTTCATTTTAGTAATATAATACAATTATTCTTTGGCCTTCAATCATTCTTAATGGTCATGCGAATAGTGGAGTTACCCGTAGTTAAGGTAATATTTGTGTGAGTACCACGATGTTAGACTTTGGTTCCCACTTCAGCCAGGTGAATTTTGCTTCAAGATAAAATTGCCTACAGGTCTATAGGGAGTTGTGTGTTGTATGATGTCAAAAATTAAATTGTTAATCTGATCAACCTCAGGGTAATATTAGAATTGTTTAGAAGTAATACAATCTTTATATTCTGGTACTGCATCAAATAGTAAGGACTACATCGACTTTTAGTTTAAAAAAAATCATCCCATCAAATTTGCTTTATTCTTTGCTTTTCATTCGTTTTAAAAAAAATTACAGTTTAAAAAACAATTCTTAAGATATTTTCTGCAGTATGTTGCCCACATTTAACTCAATTTTATTTCAAAAATTTCAGATGCTGACCGATTTTTACGGGAGATCGGCACATCAATTTGCAATTTCACGAACGGAACACGGATTATGCGATTTCAAAAGGCGTACTTCTGTCAGCTCCTTTTTCTGGCCCGATACCCAGATTTCGGTAAATCTTCAAGAGAACACGTTTCTCCAAACTTCTTTACAATCTTGAACTCTGTAGATTTACTGCACGCTTTTTGCCAATTCTCGAAACGACAACTTTTCGGATAACCATTTGTGCAGAATTAATCTGCGAGTTGATAAGCTCATCCAACCCATCGTTCGAAATTTCTCACTATTGTTTTTTTTTTTTAATTTTCAGGTGTGATACAACTAAGTAACTGTTGCTAAGCAACTGTAGCCTATCAAAGTTATGTACACACAGGTACACACCAAAGCTAAAATGACCCAACAGAAAGTGCCCTATAGGATTGACAGGGGATGACTAATGATCAAACATCAACCAATATTGGCCGAAGCTAGGATAAATAAATATCAGAATAATTCTTTAAAGACCTCTCTAACTGATTGTATATCAGCTGAAAACACTAATACGGTTAATCATGATGAAAAACACAACCTGCCATAGTAAATATATGAAGAATTATGAAAACTTGCAAAAATGTATTGTTTTATTCCTCCAGTATTTTGTAAATATCTCAGCGAGGTTTAAGATAGGACCAAACTGTCTTTGACAAAGTTGTTTGTGATAAAATTTCCCATCTATTCTATTAGATTGATACTAGCGCTATGTTTGAACCTCACTTTCACTGATTAAATGCCATTAAGTACCAAAAAAATCATAGTTTTAGAGAATTAAGAAAATTGTAACATCAAAGTTAGACACAAAACAAATCGTGACAATTTTTATTATTATAGTTTGGACCCCAAAGAATTTGTTAAAAAAAAATTTAATGTGTTAGGTTTCACTAGATTCAAAGAATTACAAATATTTTTTTTGAAATAAGCTAAGAAAAAGGTACTTTTTTCATAAAACTCAAATTAGCAACTCGATGCAACATTTCCAAGAGTTGTCGTATTACAAAAGTTTGTTTCTGACGCCTTAAGCTATCATGTGGAGGGTGAGCCCTCAGGTTCCCTGACAAAATGCTATTTTGGGCCACCCTAGTCCTTAGCCAACATCCCAGTGATTTCTCGTGGAAGAGTAGAGGATTTCTCGGCTTCGTACAACACGAGTTTTCACGTCAACATATTCGTACCGATTCCTTAATTGAACTGTATTCAGACGCTGCCGCCCTGGTATTGCCTTTTAAAAGTATGAGATCACAAGTTTTTACACATTGAGGATGAATGCTAGCATCATCTGTTGGTTATCTGTAACGGAGAAGCGGACGCGGACGGTCAATTATGCTCATGCTCATATTTCATGCAGCTTCTACCAAAGCCCTGACAGGTTCGTGTTGATGTCAAGCAGACCTTCAACGATTATATTTATCACGTAAGGAGGAAGGAGATACCTGCGATTGTTCGAAGAAAGTCTACGAAGAGGCCTGTTGATGTTGGTGCTGCAAACCCTACCCTATTACCCAACATTCCAGTGATTCCTCGTGGAAGTGGAGAGGATTTCTCGGTTTCCATCAAAGCGAGTGTCGTCAACACATTCCAACACATTCCAACACATTCCTTTCTTGACCTGCGTTTGGGCGCGGCCGGCGCTGGTATTGCCTAGTTTGAGATCAACAGTTTTTACACATTGAGGATGATTTCTAGTCCCAAGCATCGTCTATTGGTTCTCTGTGTAATTACAGCTGGTCTGGCAATAACATAGTAGCAACCGTGGGCGGTCAATCTTGATCATGATTATGATTATGATCTTGTTGATAGTGACAATACTCGGCTTTGTCAACCGAGGATGAACTTGAAACAAGGAAAAATATGAGCTAGTTAGTCTTCATCTATGTGATTGCTAATCTTCTATTCGTTGTTTTCTAGTTTGAAGTGGTTAAGACTAGGGTTCTGATGCATGGTCATTATCGGTGTCATTGTTTAATTTGTTGCTAAGGAATTTTGGCTGACAAAGGGGCGCGTCTTTGGAGGATATTTCAACACTCCGAAGGGTATAAATAGCAATTAGAATCGATTCCTTGCGTAAAAGGCAAGAGTGACAACTGTATCAAAACCGAATACTTCATCATTTCTCAATAGAGATGCACTAAACTAAGGGCATGGTATATGCTACAATAGATCAAATTACTGGTCGCAGTGGTTTTATGTCCCGAACAGAGCAAATAAAAGCAGAAACGTTAACCAATAAGCTACCGAGCCTCGTCAAATCAGAAAAAAAAAATTTTTTTGACGTAGGACTACGTCTTTAATTTCTATACTGGGGGTCACATTAAAACAAAAATCAAAATTCGGACATGAAACGAAAAATTCCAAACACGGACGTAACGATAGAGCGCAAATCGAACACGCGACATATTCCCCTTTCTCACATCAGCGAGCTCAATGCTCGGTTAACCACTCACCATTTCACCAATGAAAGGAAGGGAGGAGAAAAGCAGCGGTAATAAAAACGCTTGCCATATCGTTTTCTTCGTCATTTGCTTTCAAGCAACGGACGGATAAGCGTCGGACACGACGTACGAGTGGAACAGCACGCATCGCACCAATACCATAGAGGTAACTCTAAGACCACTGGGTCCCGAAGAAAATCATTATTATTTTTGGCTCACTCAGTACCAGAACAACGGTCCCAAGCAGTCCCAAGCTATTTCACTCACCCCTGCATGTTCTGCATGAATCCACACACCCCTGATGTTATCTGTCAAACTTTCATAGCGAATCAAAACAAACATTGCGTAGTACTAGAATTTCGACTAGAATAGGGTACGTTAATCGTTTGCTTGGGACCAATAGGCTACTAAAGTGGTGAGCCAATTTAAAATCGTTAGTTTCGTATTGATTGTTGCCAATACGTCGTCGTCGAAAACATCCACATCGACCGGAGGAAAGGCTACCCGCAATTGACTTCTTGCCGCAAGATTTCACCAATACAACGTTGCTAGTGTAGCCGTGTAAAATCGATTTGTTTATTATTTTCAACCACGATCAGCTGTCAAAGTGTTCGACTTGACAGCGGTTTATTCTTTTTATTTTCAACCAGTAAAACGCATGTATTAGTGAAACTGCTCACTAATACTAACGGTGGTAAAGAACTCTGTAGGCAGCATGACTAGACCGCCGTCATTCGGTCGGCATCGACTATTGCACTGGTGTGGCCAGCATTTGAAAAACAACCGGCTATTTTCAGGGCCACCAATTCAAAAACGGAAAGAGTTAAGAACGAAATTATCAACATATTTGTTCCGTCCACTAGCGGTCCTACGTCAAGCTTCCGTTCGTGCCTCACCACCCGTGCACAGACCCTTCAACTTTTTTTCATAGCAAACGAATGGTCGCAACCCTAATTGAAAGTGGTCTTTTTCATAAGTATTAGTGCCATAAGTGTTATGAATTATTTAATAAATAACGGTAAAACGATTCCAATTTTGAGAAATATATTTTCTGTGAAATTTACAGATATATCAATATTTTCAATATCAAGTGATCAATTAGCCCCTGGTTTACGGTAGCCGAAATACACTGATTGTATAATCTACAGTCACAGTGAAAGGACCTATAGGAAACCCGAATGTGAAGTCCTCTGTGTATGAGCTCTGCCAAAAAAGTTTCATAAAAGCACACTCGTTTGATTTTATTACACTGTGCCATAAAGCTTATTCATGAAGCAATGCTTTGGCCAATGCTTCAAAAACTGTCAACTAGATTCGCTATACGTAACTGCGCATGCGCTCCAATCACCACTAGGGAGTCTCGATGATTATTCTTTGGCGTATGTTATTGTGGCATCAATAAATCTAGATAGAGCTGGAATTAGGGCGTAACAGCTTTTGTAAACAATGACTTCTCTCGATGATTTCTAGCAAGCTAAGGCTCGCCTACTCAAATCAACGTCAGACTTCCCCTTCCCGTTGGTCATGTTGGTTTGCGTGGGCGTGCCTTGATTTTCGAGAAATCATCGATAGAAGTCATTGTTTACAAAAGCTGTTGCGTCCTAATTCCAGCTCTATCAATAAATTATTGAAAGATTAAGATTTTATGAAAATTGATCATCTGAAAACAAATGGAAGTACCGTTCCGATTCAAATTTTGGACGATTCAAATTTCGGACACTTTCATTTTTAATTAAATATTACATCCAGTTAGAAACAAAGTAATAATGTTGGATGATCGTGGAGGGCACTAGTCAAAAAAATTTAAAATTTACAAGACATGTGGATCATATTCGACCGAGATAATCAACTTTTAAAAGTGTCCGAAATTCGAGTTTAAGTGTCCGAAATTTGAATCGGCACGGTATTCCAAATGTCTTTCTTCTAAACATGACTCTCAAACAATTCGTATGAGACTTCCTTATTTCATGATATTTTTTTTTTCTTTGGTTTGTTTTTCGTCGATCTTGTTTTCCGTGCTGAGCACCAATGCTACCGACGCCAGAAAGGCAGCTCCCCCACCTGGACCCTACATATCGACCCATCAACTCATGAACCGGGGACCAACGGCTTTACTTCCCTTCCGAAGGAAGGCGTGATAAGAGATGTTATGCCTCAGAACATCCCGGCGGCGCCAACTGGGATTGAACCCAGGCCTGCTGGGGTGAAAGGTAATCCGAAGGAAGACGTGACCAGAGATTTTTATGCCTCAGAAAAATCCCACCGAACTCGGCTGGGATTGAACCCAGACCCATAGGGGTGTTAGAAAGCAGTCACGCTTACCACGACACCACCGGCGCCGGCTAAATTACATGGTTGAATTATAGCACTATCCGATCCACACTTACACTCAAAAATATTACAAAACGAATATAGATTAAATTTTATGCATTTTATGGTTTTTCAAAATTTATACATTGGTTCGATTAAACTTTTCGTCAAAATTATACTAAGTCCGACTAACGGATTGGAATTCGATCAGTGTTTACTAAAATGATAGGAAAAAGAACATCTGGATTCTCTTCGGAGCTTCGTGCTGGTGAAGAGCTTTGTACCGCTGGATATACTGCGCCTGGGCAGCTAGACTGTGTGAGCACGAGTTCATCCTGATGAACATCGAAATTGTAAGTATTTTGTAAATAATATTCATAAACAATAAAATAATTAAAAAACCTTCCTTATACAATTTTTATTTTTATTTGAAAACAATAATATTTGCCATAAATAAAATAGAGAAACGAAAAATACATTTTCTCGAATAAACCGTATCTATACATTGTAAAGGCCGGCGTACAATAGATACGTTTTCAGGTTTTTTGACAGTTAGCCCATGACAGTTAGCCCATCTGTCAAAAAACCCGAAAATGTATCTAATGCGCGCCGGCCTTAAGTATATTTCGATTTTATACTATGGCACGCATAAACCATTTTTATACTAAGTTTGCATTCTCTCCTTTTATACCGACCTTTGCGTCGGTACGGAGAGTTGCGATTTAGCGTAATTTTTATACTATTTAGATTTCAATATTTTTTTAGTGTAGATTCATCACCTGATTTTTTGTTTGCATTGTCCTACAAGGTAAGAAAATAGTACCCAACGGAAAGTTCACTTTTACCTACTTTTGACTAGTTTGTCACGTTTTCTCCTTCTAATGTTGTCAAAAACGGAGGAGCAAAACCACCCAACAGAGGTAGTAAAGTGTGGGAACCCAACGTTGAGTATAATCATATTTACCTACTGTTGGGTACAACTAACTTACTTTTGGTTAAAAAGCCAGTTGAAAATTCCATACAAACTGCACACAAGTAAATGAAAATTACTTTGACCCGCTTTACCTACTTTTGGGTTCCTGCACTATAGTGCCGAGATGAGTGAAAATAACTTAATTTTGAGTACATTTTTCTAACCATGTACATTATAAGATAATACGAATGTGTTACACGCTAACTTGAAAGTACTCATTAATGAGTAAAAAAAGACCCATTTTGAAGAAAAGTGGCTTAACTCATTAATGATTAAACAATTTTACCCATTAATGAGTATCTGTTACCCATTAATGATTAACAATTACTCATTAATGGGTAACAGATACTCATTAATGGGTAAAAAATTTACTCATTTAATGAGTTAAGCCACTTTTCTTCAAAATGGGTCTTTTTTAACCATTAATGGGTACTTTCAAGTTAGCGTGTATGGCATCATTTGAACTACCCGTTAGCACCATCCTCATTCGGCCTGTCATGCTTCACCCTGGCCAGCTGCCGTAGCTGGTGCTCTCATCGTCGAATTCGCAACACCTCTACTGCAGTGTGGGTGTTGGTGTTTACTTATCACTGGTCGCTTGTCGGTTTGCAAATACCGGCAAGCCACTTATTGATAAAACTCAGTTCTATGCTTTGACCAGCAGTGCACGCTGAAACTTCCAACGTGTAAGATTTACGATTTCATTGTGCGTGTTTGCTAATGCGAAAGTATTTTGGAGGCTGATTTGTGCAATATGGGCGAAAAACAAAAGCTAGATTTTATTCGAGGAGAACTAACCGAAACAATCCTGAAATTGAATCGAAGTGATGATGAACTGTTGGAAGTTAAACTTTCAACACCGGAACATTTGGATGGATTCATGTCTGTTATACACAACCTGGTTCTAGTCACAAGAGATAAGAAGACAAGGTAATTTTCAATCTTGCAATGACACTTGCATTCCGAATGATTAATTGGTTTTTGTTTTAGCGAGACGAAAACAATAAATTTAATGGTAAAGGTAATGAAAGGAGACGATGCGTTTCGTGAAAGTAGTTTAGCCAAAACTCAATTTACCAACGAAATCTATATATATACAAAAGTAGTTCCAGCCTTTATTGATCTACTGGCAACTAATGGATGCTCAGTTCGCGGAGAAAACTGGTGCCCAAAGATACTGTATGGAACGGCTGGGAAAATTCCCCGATTCAGTGATATCTACGAAACGATATTGGTCATGGAAAATATGACATTAGATGGATTCCGAGCTGGGCCCAGAAATGATTTGGATGAATACCATCTGGTATTGATGGCAAGAAGGATTGCCCAGTTTCATGCGTGCACCTATGCTATGAAGATTCTGGACAAAGAGCGACTAGAAAAGTTGGTAGATGGAATAAATCCTATGTATTATGCCAAAGATGGGAAAATTTTCAACAGTTATGCCGTTCTGTTCAGGCTTGGTTTGGAGCGCATTTTTGAATACATTGATAAGCATCCTACGGAATTGGATAGTGAACAGTTCAAATCTGATATGACTAAGCTTCGCAGCAAGTATGGAAAAGAACCCATACATTTGATGCAAAAATTCTTGGAATTAAATGAGTTTTCGGTGATTCTTCATGGTGATTTCAATCGAAACAATGTACTGTTCAAGTACGAGGATGAGAAACCGGTTGATCTCCGCATGTTCGATTTCCAGGAGAACCGCTACGGTTCCCCATCGATGGATTTGACATTTTTTATGTGCATGAGTATGCCGACGGGCTTTCGCGAAAAGTTTTGGACACCACTGCTAAAGCATTATCACGATAGTCTACTGGATACGCTGACGGATATTTTAAAATGCGAAAAAGACGATCCGCGACTGGCTGTATACAACTACGGCAATTTCATGAAGCACTTGACCAAGTTCGGCCTATATGGAGGCATGGTGGCAGCCCATTTCTTACCGTGGATGATATGCTCGGAGGAAGAATGTGCCCAATTGTCGTATCACTTTACCAAGGATATTAATTCAGCCGAGATGAAACACTGGACCAGGATTTGCGGTGGGGAGGCTGTGGATAAACGACTAATTGAAATCTTTAGACACATGAGTGAATTAGGACACTTTTCCATTGTAGATGGTAACTGATAAGGGTGATAAGTATCGAAAATGTGTTTAAAATGCAAGATAAAATTATTTCATTTGGGTAAAACTCACGCAAAGAAAAACATTTCTTATAATGTAGAATATTGCCATAATTACGTACTCACAGGAAGGTATATTTTCCGATTAAGCATTATAAGGGGTAGTAAGTTACAGGGAATAGTATATTTTTTTATATTATAGACAAATAAAAGACGTCAGTAAAGCTTAATAAACTCGTTGTACATATATGTTGTCGTTTTCTACTCGATTCAGCATGTCTCCAGCCACGCCATCTGCAGAAACCTCGTTGATCCACATGGCTCGCTGCCTCTTTTCCTATCTCCAATAAGTTCGTTTTCGAGAACCAATTTCACCTTTAAGTAGAACCCACAGGCAACAATTTAGTGATGCGAAGGGGAATTATTCACAATAATATAGATGGCGTGAATTTAAATATTGATAAAAAATTGTCAATACAGATGTGTTGACGATATTGACGGAGGTAATGACTATATGACTATTGTCAATAATATTGATACGTGTAGCCGTGTGATGTCCACTATCGACACTCATAGATAAAGACCTTCCGATGTGAACTGACCTATCCAAACGAACTATCAGATCGTACAGTAATGCTCGTTTGGATACATGGCGGCACACATCGCTAGATCTATCACTGGTACATACAATCTCTTCTCGTGATCCTCGCTTTCTCATGTACATCGCCTTCGATGCGCAAATGAGAAATCCAGCGACGAAGTGATGGTTTTCAGCGCCCTTGGTAATCAATGAAAATGACGCCCTTTCCTAATTTATTAAATATAGCTAACGGTTGCTTAAAAATGAAGTTATTTTGGATTCCTCATCTAATGTGTCAAATGCTTAGTTCAAGGGATTTTTTTTCTAATACTATTTTCAGAATTGGAGTTCTCCTTAGAATTCCATTGAAGCCTAAATCAGATTCCCTTTAAAATGTAATCAGAATTTTCTTGGACTTCCTGTCCGACTAAATTTGTTTCTGAATTTTCTAGGATTTCATGTCAGAATTTCTTCGGGGTTCATTTCAGAATTTTCCTGAAATTGTGGTAAAGTGCATAAGAATTTTTATTGTCAATTTTATGGAACTATCTCCAAAATGTCCATTCAAATCTACAAGCTGCAAAGCTTGTTTTTACAATTCCTATAGAGTTTACAAATTTGGAAATAGTTTGCTTCGATTTTTGGAAACTTTATTTTAGAGTCCTCGACTATACACGATAGTACTGTGATTTTTTTGAACGTTTATAACAAATTTCTATTGAAAACGTTAACACTGACGTAAACGATTAACAAGCCTGTTGAAAACTTCACTCCTCTAATCAGGGCTGCCAATTTTTTTTTTCAAAAATATCTATCTGATCTATAAAAATTGACAAATGCCCAATAGAAGTGACAATATCATTTGGGAACTATGATCGCTTACTAATACTCAAAGTAACCATTGGCAATCTCTTTCGCGTTTTTTGATATGTACCCTGCATATATTTTATATAGCTGAGCAACGGCTATTCCAGTATTTGTAAATTTTGAATAGACCAGATTAAGGTGGATAGGAGCACTTTTTTGTCTAAGTGGTTGCTTGGGTCTAGTTGTAGAATTAATATTGATATTTATATGAATTATTAATTAAGTGATCTTGAATGTTCTGGAAAATTTGGTTTTTTATCGTGTTAATGTAGATTTGCGATATGTATAAATAGTTATATTTTTTTCCCTTGATTTATTTTCTGTCGATTTTGTTTTCCGTGCTGAGCACCAATGCTACTAACGCCAGGGAGGCAGCTCACACACCTGGACCTTACCTATCGACCCATCAACTCATAAGGTACCAATGGCTTTACTTCCCTTCCAAAGGAAGGCATGATCAGAGATGTTATGCCTCAGAACATCCCGGTGGCGCCGACTGGGATTGAACCCAGGTCTGCTGGGGTGAGAGGTAATCACGCTTACCACTACACCATTGGTGCCGCTATGTTCCAGGAGTATTTCAAATTAATTCAAATGATAATTTTAAGGCCATTCAAAAGAAAATTCGAAGGGTATTGAATTCCGAATTCCAAAGATAGTTCAACAAAAAATTGATGAAAATTTCAAAAGATTTCCAAATAGTATTACAACGATATTCTGGCAAAAATTTTTTAGAAAAAATGCGAGAAAATTATTCTTTATTTTTTATTTAAAGCAGGGAGCAGCCCATTTGAGTGGACTTTACAAAAAAGCTTTTTTTCTCAAATGGGCATAAAACCTCCTCATCTTTTCGCATCAACAAAAAAAGTACAGTATTTACTTAAGACTAAACAAAATATCACCTTATCCATTTTCTTACTACTACTTATAATTGTGAACTTCACGGAACCCATTTGTAATAATTGAACGTGACAGATGAAAGTCAAAGACATGGTAACAACGATTGAACACACGACACATACTACTAAAAGGCAAATGTTATAATTTGTACGGACTGTCGATATACGAATAAAATGGTGAGAACGGACGGTATGAGGGTATCAACTCAAGTAACATTACAAGACAATCTATGTGACATTGAACAACATCCGATATGAAAGAAGCCTTAGTGACATTCCTACAAACCGAAAGGTCAAGGTCACTTAGTATATAACGATCTTCATATCTAGGGAGATTATTTGGATCATTCCAAGGCAAACGCCGAAGAGCAAAGCGAATAAACTTATGTTGGATAGCATCTACTATATGCTGTTCTGATCGTAAGGAGCCCAGACCACAACTGCATACTCCAATTTAGAACGAGCTAAGGAACAATACAGGGTCTTCAAACAGTGAATATACAAGATTTCTAGCGTAGTGTTATCATGACAGTAGGCATCTATTCTCTCTCTATTGTAAGATCGTAAATAAATTCAATAGTTCGCATGCCTCTGCCATGGCAGGATGGCCCGATAAGTAATCATGTTTTATTTTCTCCATCTATTAATCACACAACGTAGGGAAGTTCTGCCCGTGCGCGATCAGGATCTTTAAAAAATAAGATAACAGAACACCCAAATCCTTAACAGTCGATTCTCTCTTTAGAGATGTTCCAGCAATCGTATAATCAAATGAAACGACAGAGCGTTTACGTCCAAAGGAAATTACTGAGCATTTGTTGGCATTCAAACTCATGTGATTAGTAGCGCACCATTTGGAAAAAAAAAGGTTAAGGGGTTACGCCACCCTAGAAATTTCAAACATTTGATTGTTTTTTTCCTAAAAATGTACTTTGAAGTGTCGCGGGATTGTGGACTGAAGGTTTACATGCACTTATTTTTACAAATAATCGGTACCTCGACGTTTAACCGCGTTTTTCTCGAAACAATATTTTTACAAACGGCTAACACTATAAAATTTCTAAATTTGAATGAATTTGAGCGAAATTTTCTGGTTTCATTCCTCAATGGATTATCTACAGAAGTACGTATGAACTTTTTGATTAGTAAAAAATTACAATTCTGGTAAGCAATTTAAGACATTTGTTAGAAACAAATTTTTGGTGAAAAAAGAGATTTGTTTTTTCAAAAATAGCGTCCCATTTACCCAAAATTACATATTGTTCATTTTCCGTGCATATTTTTATAGATTTTCTAATCGAGATAACGAAATAAAAATCAGTTTTGTTTTAGGTTGATATTTGCGGCGATGGGATTGTTAGCCGTAGAGTATTACACGCGAAGCAGAGGTAGAAAGACGCAGTGCTGCCATCTTCGATTTATTATTGATATTGAAGAAAAAATACTGGAAGTACTCCTAAAGACGCATGCAATTAGCCAACATAAGCCCATTTAGTTTAAAACTTGTTTAAGCAACAACAAAAACTAATTAAATTGGTTTATTTTCCTCTGTTCTAGGGTGGCGGAACCCCTTAAGTAAAAGAGCTCGACACGGTCGGTGTTGATGTTGGTTCACTCGCAAATATTTTTGCGAAAAATTAAGTGTTTTCGACCGAAATTGATACCGAAAGTGTATCAAAAGTGCTTCTGACCGTGTTTCGCAGTTGGTTGTAGTGAAATTCGTGCATTTCCGGTTGATTTTCAGTGGAAACTCCGTATCATAACATTGCTCACTGAGTTCCTTTTTTTGCCGTTTGAAGACGACGGGTTTGCTTTCGCAAGTGACGTTTATTGGATCCGTTTCTTTGCACGGGTGTGTTTTTTTGTAACCAGCGGTGTGTAAGTGTGCTTGTGATTTTCATTGCCTACCGGGAGGCCGGTTCACCGTGTTCGAATGTCGCGCTTTCAGCGTGTAGTTCTATCGAGAGTCTCGTCACCGTGTGCGAGTTTGAAAATTGGTAGGGGAAAGTGCTGGTGACCGTTAACGGTTCCTGGGGAAAGCACTAGACGCGAATCTCCTCCCAGAGGGTCATGGAAATGCAGGAAGTATTACAACAAAGGTAATTGTTTCTAGATATTTTTACAAAAAGTGACAGATAGCAGACATGAAGTTCAAGTTGAGGTGCCGGGCATAAAGGGTGTCCACGATGAAATTGCCACACTATGAAATTGCTCTAACTTTTTAACCGTTGGGTACAATTTAATGAAAATTTGGGTGGATTTAGTTCATAGTGCATTATTTACATCCTGCAAGTTTTAAAGTCCTGTGATCAAAACTCGCAGAAATGGAGTCGAAAGAACAGCTCGTGCGTGATAAAATCTTGCGCATTCATCACGAGAACAAGGATCTCTCGCATCGTTCCATCGCTAAAACGTTGGGAATCGCGAATTCCACGATGTCGCGAGTGATTAAGCGGTTTGAGGAACGGTTGACCACCGATCGGAAGCCCAGAAGTGAAGGAAAAAGTATTCCGTACAACACCAAAAATCACAACCGCGTAGTTGGGGCCTTCAACCGAAATCCGAACGCCTCCGTTAGGGATGTGGCTAAGAAGCTGCACCTAAGCCGAAGTTTTGTCCAGAAGGCCAAAACTAAGGCTGGGCTTCGAACGTTCAAGGTACAAAAAGCCCCTAATCGCGACGAGAAGCAGAACAAGTCCGCCAAAACCCGTGCCAGGAAGTTGTACCTCAACATGCTGACGAACGTTGAATGCTGCATCATGGACGACGAAACATATGTGAAGGCCGACTTCAAACAGGTCCCCGGCAACCTGTTTTTCACGGCCAAGGATAAATTCAGCGTTCCGGAGCATGTCCGCACTCAGAAGATGTCCAAATTTGCGAAGAAATTCCTGGTTTGGCAAGCCATCTGCACGTACGGGAAGCGGAGTGCACCTTTCGTGACACGGACACGATGAACGGACAGGTGTACATAAAAGAGTGCCTCCAGAAGCGGCTGCTTCCTCTCCTGAAGGCCCACAACGTCCCAACAATCTTCTGGCCGGATTTGGCCTCATGCCACTACTCCAAGGACGTGCTGAAGTGGTATGCGGACAATAAGGTCAATTTCGTGCCGAAAATGTTCAACCCTCCCAACACTCCGGAGCTCCGCCCCATCGAGAAGTACTGGGCGATTATGAAACAGCACCTTCTTAAACGACCTAAGGTAGTGAAGACAGTCGAGGAACTGAAGAAAGTATGGGTTTACATGCAAAAAACGGTTGATTCACAGGTTGTGCAGAATCTTATGGCCGGGGTTAAGGCCAAGGTGCGGGCATTTGCGTATGGACTGTAAATAAAATACGAGTAAAATGGTAAAATGAAGTTTAATAGTTATTTCTCAATCCCTGAAAATTTGATGGCAATCGGATGAAAACTCGAATTTTGCGAATCAATTTTGTGTGTGGCAATTTCATCGTGGACACCATTTATATGTAATATACTAGACAAATGGTAACTAACAAATTCGCTGTTGTCTTTGTCGTAGGCGCTGTCGTATACACCGCTGTAGTTGCTGTCGTAGTTACCGTAGGCAGTACCATAAGTATATTTAAAATCAACCATCAACCACTGAAAATATATGAAATATCGCGTACTTTTGTTGTTCATTGCACACCAAGTTAAATTCGAGAACTTATTTTCATTTGAATAGCTATGATAACCTGAGCCATGCGTAAAGAGCAAATCGAAGCATTGAGCGTTGCGTGAAAATGGAACTTAAACAAGGCCTAAGTACTCTTTCGTAGCTTTTAGTTTTAGGATTTGAAAAATCGTCGGTTCATAATAAAAATGTATGATAAGATCGCTTGTTTATCGTGTCTTATGTAAAACTTTTCGTTCTCGTAGCCCAAGTAACACATAAAACATCTTTTTGAAAAATAATTAGATCGGCTTGTTGTATAAATGTATTATAAGTGATGCAGAAAACATCCCACGTTATATATGAGGTTTATAGATGTTTTCTTCATACTTCCTAGATTCAACATGTTCCAAAATAGTTTTCTTTTGCTTTTATCTTTAAATGTTATTTAAAAGTGCATCTTACTGTTTTAATACCACTATAACACTTGTCGTATACAAAATCAATCTTAGTTGAATTTCTAAAAATCTTGAAGAAATTCTGCACTTTCCAGATTGACGTGAACATTGACGGTGCCATTGAGCCGGACTGTATCTTCACGCTGTGATTGACAGTTTTTTATGAGGTATTCCGAGGTTTGTTATAAAGAAAGTTGAAAACACTTTTTTTATGACATCTCATAAATTAATACAACTGAAAATGTGCAGGTTGTCTTATAAGGAGTTGAAAATACTTTCAAATAAGACTCTGGCAATTAGATGTGCTGCTAACAAAACATCTTTATCACGGATCGAAAGCGTGTTGAACGAGAATATAATTATATATTTATATTTATATTACATAACATAATTATATATGTCATTAGCAAGAACGTCATAGATACTTATAACTAACCTCTCATCAAGCGGAGTTGGTCTAGTTAGGAAGTGAAAAGTCTACCACGCCAAGGACCAGTGATCAAATCCCATGCTCAAGTTTTTTTTTGTTATTGTTTTTTTTTTTGCTGCTGGTTTTTCTGATGTTTCCAAAACATGTTATAAGACCAGTATTTAGTTGTATAAGCTCCGCTCAATAAAAAGTATTTTCAACTTCTTTATGACAAGCCGTGTTGCTTGGGAGGTGCCGGGTTTGAACAGTTATAACAACTTGAGTAACGGTATAATGTGATATTAGGAGCTTGGTGGCCTTAGAGCAACCGTTTTTGCTTACTGAGCAGAACACCATGAGTCCAATCTCATCCACATTCAAGATTATTTAATTGTTTTATTTGTTACCATGACTACATGGTACAGCCACTTGATAATTAAAAAGGAGCTCGTCTGCTAAGCGGCAAACGTTTTTGCTTACTGAGTAGAAGACCGTGGGTTCAATCCCAAGCTCCTTCGCGTTATATGATTGTTAGGACATCAATTCAGCTTATCGTTTACCAAAACGAACCCTGCTGCAAACCCAACCTTATTATCCAATATCCCAGTGATTCCTCGTGGAAGTGCAGAGGTATTCACGGCATCAACACATTCCTACCCGTTCCTTTCTTGACCTGTGTTCGGGCGCGGCCGGCACTAGTATTGCCTAGTTTGAGATCACCAGTTTTTACACATTGAGGATGATTGCTAGTGCCAAGCATCGTCTATTGGTTCTCTGTGTAATTACAGCTGGTCTTGCAATAACTGAGTAGCAACCGTGGGCGGTCAATCATGGTCATGCTCATGTTCAATACTGAATGAATGCTGAGGAGCACTTCAAATATTTTTTTCAGGAGTATTTTTCGAATAATTGCTAGGTAATACACTGCAAGAACTATTATTACTATGAAGAGCATTGCTGAATGAACTCAGAGAGTTTTATTTTTAAGAGTATTATGGTGCAAAATATAAAGGAACCCCATGTTCCATATAACAATTTCGAGATCCTGGACACAGAAATTCAAATCAAGATTCCAGATTTGCAAACAAAATAGAAATTATGAGGCTTCGATCGTTTTTAGACTTCATGTTTTTATTATTGTTTGATCCTGATGTTTGAAAAATCTCAAGATTCAGGGAAATTTATTTAAAATTAATTATTCCGGACATTAATAAACTTCTGGTACTTTGAATTGGGATTCTAGCAATTTTTAAGATGTTTGACCTGGAAATGTATGTTTAAAAAATTCAAATTAAAAAATCACTAGTTGTTATGTCTGTAAATTAATGTCCTTTGAATGTATTTTTACAGCCAATTTTTAAATAAACATTATCCTTAATTCGGATTATAGTAATATGGATGCTCACCAGCTAACAACGAATTTAACCGTAAGGCCATTATCCGAAATTCTAAAGCACATTGTTAAATGAATGCAATAAACATTGCGGATATTTTCGTTCAATATATATTCTCATAGATGACAGACGATGGGAAATGTTCACTCTGCCCCAATTGCTTTGTGGTCGCATGTGTGTATGTATACACACTACTAAAAAGTCATGCAAATTTCGGTTCCCTGTGACCGACACATGTAAGCGGGCCTTTTGACATAAGAATCAGTTGAAAGAAACGTGAAAATCAGTTCAATCAAACGTTCTCTTCGTCGACTAGCTGATTTTTCGGTTTGAGAACACTTAATTTTACATGAAATTTTTGTTTACGTTCTATGATTTACGTCCAATATGGATTACATGGATTGGCAATTCCACTCTCCCCATTCAAATCGCTTCAATCAGGCACTACAATATATGATTATATGAAAATATATAAAATATAAGAATAAAATACTACCACTGATTTTCAACTGCGCAAGCAAAAACGATCCCTCCAGGGTAATTGAGCATCTCAAAACCACAACACTCCACGCTAGAATATGGTTAAGTTTCCGCTTGGTATGTAATGAACAACAGAGATACGTGTTGGTTCATATTCATAGTTTTTGCGGTTGATGATTAATTTTAAAAATACGAATGGTGAAGTAATGAAATTGGGTTGTTAGCGGAATGCTTTAATAAAACAGCAAAAAAGGTTATCTTCCATTTAATTCCACTTAATTAATTTTGGTATCCATGACAGATACGTATTTCGACTACAATGTGCAGTCTTCATCAGTGTCATTCCCACTAAAGAACTTATCAAAATCTAACCCCCTTAAGTACTCATCCCCTAGGTATAAAAGTCAAGATCACAGGTATATAAATGAAACTACAATGTGTTGAATCGGAACCTACCTAACTAATTAAAACCAAAGATTTAAGTAAGCTAAAGGAGAAAAATCTATTCAACTCTCTAATAAGGAAAATCCCAAAGTAAGATGATGAAGACTGCACATTGTAGTCAAAATACGTATCTGTCATGGATACCAAAATTAATTAAGTGGAATTAAATGGAAGATAACCTTTTTTGCTGTTTTATTAAAGCATTCCGCTAACAACCCAATTTCATTACTTCATTATGATGGCTACCAAGCCTTTGGGATTTTCCTTATTAGAGAGTTGAATAGATTTTTCTCCTTTAGCTTACTTAAATCTTTGGTTTTAATTAGTTAGGTAGGTTCCGATTCAACACATTGTAGTTTCATTTATATACCTGTGATCTTGACTTTTATACCTAGGGGATGAGTACTTAAGGGGGTTAGATTTTGATAAGTTCTTTAGTGGGAATGACACTGATGAAGACTGCACATTGTAGTCGAAATACGTATCTGTCATGGATACCAAAATTAATTAAGTGGAATTAAATGGAAGATAACCTTTTTTGCTGTTTTATTAATACGAATGGTACTGCCAACGGTGACTACCATGACAACAACAGCAAACTTTAAACTTACAATTTGTCTAGGATATAACACCTTTGCTCGGCACATCCACTGGATCTTCATGTACACCATCTGTCACTGTCTGTAAATATATATAATAGCAACACAGGTACGTGACGCTTCCTTCAACGAAAACTAATTTTCGTGCATTGTCATGGTCATCTGGTCTAAAGTAGCTGGTCCACCGAGCACTCGGAATGAGCATCATTGAATTAATGCAGAGATTATGGTGTTATATATAAAGTGCAAAATGGTAATGAAAGCAATACGATAGGGATTAGTTTCAAGAAGTGACAGTTTAATCAGATTCTCCAACTAATCATACTCAGCCAGTTAATACAAGCTATATTACGACTATATGGTTACTTGGGTACTACCATGGCCGTCAGAACGGTTAATCGGTTGCGAAGTGAAGTATTTCTGAAATTGATGCGTTATATTTCGCAATGTTTTTATTTTATCCTTACGTTACCTCAGTATTATAACATACATAACAAGCACCACAAGTTGAGGTACTACCAACTAAGAAACGTTTAAATTTGTCGTTAAAAGTGATTTCAATTTATATTTTAGAGTGTTATATCTGCATGTCTGTTATCATATCTTCACTATTGCGACTTCGGGTAATCTGCAAAAGTACTTGCATTTTTCTCAGGCACTTTTGATAAAACTATAACGACTCTCTAATACTTGAGATGTGCCCTATACAATCTCTGACCAAAGCGCAGGGATAGGCTGTATTTAATAATTGAGTATTTTCTCAATTTATTTCCATAACATCTGGAGTTCCCCAGGGTTCTATTCTGGGTCAATATTATTCTCGTTGTACATTAATGACCTCCATGAAGTAATAAAGAATTGAAAATATCATCTGCTGTTATATTGTTATATATTAATTCAGTAATTATGTTGCTGAAATTTCTCAGGAAATTAATATAAATTGGAAGAGAATCCTGCAAAGAATATGCTTACCTTGAATTTTTAGAAAACAAACGCAAATTTTAATGCAAATAGTTTTTATCAAAATATATTAAAACTTCCATTGCTTTGAGACAGTGAAACAATTAAATATGTCGACAATGCAACCAGTTTGGGTATCGACATTCAATCTAATTTTGGATGGAAAAAATATGTGTTATCACAATGTAGAAATATTTATGCTTCTTTACGTTTACTTTACATACCATAATCACTTCTGAGAACTTCATAGGAAAGTTTTCGAAATCCTTTTTCTTCTTTATTTTTTAGCATGCCATTTTCTCCTCGATGATGCATCCGTTCAATAAACTTAAGGTGGCTCTTACTTCATGTGTTCGATATGTTTTCATATCAAGTAGATATTCTAGTGTTTCTCACATGCAGCATCATCTAATAGGAGGCCCTTTGGTAAACTTTTGCAAGCTGCGTTGTTGTTTATCGATGCATAGTCTATCGAGAACAAAATAACCCGGTTATCCGGCTGCAGAAAATTGCAAACTTTACAAAGCAATCGGTCCATTAAATACATGTTGCCAAGACATTGCTAATAAAAGTACGGGAACTCATTTTTCGTGCGAGGTGCAGTTCACTAAAATTCTTGACCAAATAGTTTAACTAATTAGTCATACATTAGGTTACATAAATTCGATAACAGCATATAAGAGAAGTATTGAGCACTTTAGTTGAGTAGTAAATTTAGTCAAATTACTGTTACGTATCAATTTAATGTTTTTTTTTGTTATACACTTGTGGTGCTTCTTCTACTTTGAGATAATCGACATAAGTCTCAAGTTGCAAAATACAAGCCATTAAATAAAAAAAAAGATTTTAGGTTCGCATATATCTATTTAGAAATAGTTTACTGTAATAAGGTATACCTTTGTTTCCCTCACTCGTTTTTTCCCTTTTTCTCTTTCTCTCGTTCTCTTTCATTCTCATATTTACTCACACTGCATCTATCCCCGCAAGGATGCTGATTGCCATAGATCAATATGTAAGCGGGAACATCGCTATGCCATATACATCGAACGTTTACTTATATGTTTTATTAGAAAAAGTTCATCGTTTGACATTTTGGACTTGAACCTTTTGTGTCACTTTTCAATTTGAACGAAAAATCTAAATTTTTGAGATATTACTTAATTAGGCCCAATAATCATTTTCCGCATGGGAAAACATGTCACCCAACGATTTTGAAAACTTAACCCCACCCTGGAGGGACAGTCAAAAGTTTTTAACTTCCATTGATTAACCATCGGAGTAAAAAATCCTCTGGTTAGTGTTCTACTGAGAATTATGTATTTTTTTCAGTTGTGCAGGTTGTGCTGTCTGTACAAACATGTTTATTGAAAATCTCTAAAAAATAAATAATACAGAATACAGAATACAGACTCTCAAATGTGAATAATTTAAAAATCGTGAGCATTCGCAAGGGGTGCTAAGCGCAATTTCTGTTCAACGGACACCATACCAATACGAATGATTCCAAAATATATCGCACTTATCGAATATTTAATAAGAATTGCTTCAAGCACTTGAGGTACATTTTTGATCTGCTGCATAACAATAATACGAAGCGTTTGCACGATTTTCATCCTTAAATTTCAATCGTTTTATTTGCACCACACAATTGAATGAGACAGCACTTTATTACGATGATAAGAATTCGACCAATTCATCAAGAGGCAACACAAACACGCAAGCAGCTCATTTTGGCATTCATATTTCTTACGCTTAGTGCAGTCTTTCGACACTCGCTGCGACGATAACCCTGGAACGCGACGATGAGTGAAGATCGCAAGCGAAAATTCCTGCAATCCAATCTGCTGCTAAGAGTATTATCCGAAAACGAAGACCTAAGGGGTTCGGAAGTGGTACGATGCTCACTGGAAGTTCCCTCCAACTTGGACGGGTTTATGGCGACTATCTACAGTTTGAGCGTGACAGTTAGAAACGAGGAAACACAGTGAGTTGATGCCTCCATTATGATTCAAGTAATAAATCATTCCATTCATTGCAGTGAAATTTCCGAGTTGAGCCTGCTGGTAAAGGTGATGAAAGGAGACGACAAATTCCGACGTGAATCGTTGGGTCTCATTCTGTTCCCAAATGAAATTAATGTCTATAAAAACATAATACCCGCATTCAAACAAATGATAACCAAACAGAAGGCGAATATCGATTTCAAGACATGGAATCCCAGAGTTTTCTTCTCGGAACAGGGGCTCTTTCCGCAATACAGTGATCAATTTGAAACCATTCTAGTAATGCAAAACGCTCAAGTGGATGGTTTCATGTCCGGTCCTCGATTGGATTTAGATGAAATGCATCTAACTTTAATGATTAAAAAAATTGCACAATTTCATGCATGCAGCTATGCACTACGCATTATCGAAAACGGTAAACTAAATCAAATGGTGGAAAAAATAATACCGCTCAATTTCATACAGGATGGCAAAGTGTTCTTTGAAAGCTATGACATGGTGTTTCGAGCCACCCAGAAAAGAATGTTTGACTATTTTGATTCGATACGGGATCAACTCGGTGACAGCGAGGTTTTCGCCGATATTGATATGTTGAGAAAACTTTATTTGAATAATCCTTCACAGCTGATGCAGAGATGTTTGCGGAGAGACGATATCTACTCAGTTATTCTCCATGGAGATTACAATAGGAATAACGTGCTGTTCAAATATGTAGATGGAAGTCCAACGGATGTAATCATGATAGATTTTCAGGAGAATCGTTTTGGGTGTCCTGCGTTGGATTTATCATTTTTCATGTACATGAACATGAACGAAGAGGTTCGAAATTCCCATTGGGATGAGCTGCTTTGCTGCTATCACGCTGAGTTGCTCAGATGTATTCTGGAAATTACCAAACTACCTTCAACCGATGATCGACTTGAACCATACAGGTATATAAGATTATATTATACTTCTAGAAGAACTTTGAAAGCAATCAATATCTCTGTTAGGTTTCACAAAATGATGGCTCATCTGTCGCAGTTCTTCATCTATGGAGCAATAATCGCAGTAAAATTTTTACCAGTAATAATGGGAAGTCAGAAAGATGTCGACGAAATTGTTCATTACTTTTATAATGACATTCACGCAGAGGAATTCAAACAGGCATTAATCAGATCTGGAGGCGAAGATGCAAATCGGCGGATTGCTGGGCTGATGATGCATTGTTCCAAAAAGGGTTACCTCAAATTTCTTTAGGAATGAAGTAGGTAGGTCATTTAAATGAAAGAGTTGCAAAACGCAACAGTGAGGTGCAATGAAATTGGCTAGCTTATGAGCCAATAAAATTATAAAACGAACTAATAAATAATGCATTTTCATTTGCATGCAAATGACCCTTTTCTATCTCCTTCTGATATAATCAATGGGTTGTGCTATTGATTGTGGTAACAACCAAGAGTAAAATGAATTTTATGAAAGATAACAAAAACAGACGGGAAATGGATATTTCGCCGTGAAACAGAGGAGTAACTTAAGCAAACTCCTTGCCAAAAAAGCTATAAACACAAAGATTTACTATGTTATTATGTTCAAACTAAATTCTATTTTTTAAATAAAAGTCACTTTAACACCTTTTACCTTATTCGTGATTTGTCCGGTGATGAGATTTGAACTCGTGACCTCAAGCGTTGGAGGCATGGATGCTGATCACTACATCACTAGAAAAATCATACATGCTCGGTTATTGGAGATGAACTAGCCCGTGGTTAAAAATCTCCATAATAATGATAAAAAAGCATGGTCTGTAACGTTACTGTACAAAAACGGATATTTTTAAGAAGCACCCTAAGTTAATTATTTTGGAACTGGCTATGATCACCGTTAATTTGGTCTATTCAGGGGTTAATAGAATTGCCTCGATGATATCAGTCAAAGTCCGTCAAGAAAGTTACTTTTTAAAAACGAGTGTAAATCGTGAACCATCAGAAATATAAAATGGTTTCTTTAAAACAAATTGCACAACTTTGTAGAACGTTAAGCCAGTCTATGTATGTATGTATGTATGTATGTATGTGTGTAAAAAGCCCCCACCTAGCTTTTTTTTCCCTTTGTTCGGGACCTAACAACACTGTGACCAGTAATTTGATCTATTGTAGTATATCTCGTCCCCTTAGTTTAGTGCATGTCGTATTACTCAATCACGATTGAGAAATGATGAAGGATTCGGTTTTGATACAGCTGTCATTCTTGCCTTCATCGCAAGGATCCAACCCTAATTGAAAAGTCCCGTTATTTATACTCTTCGGAGTGTTGAAACTCCCTCCAAAGGCGCGCCTCTTTGTCAGGCAAAATTGGATTCCTTAGCAACAAAATTAAGGAATGACACCGGTTATGACCATGCATCAGAACCCTAGTCTTAACCACTTCAAACCAGGGAACAACGAATAGCAGATTAGGAATCAAATAGATGAAGACTAACTAACTCATTTTTTGCTTGTTTCAAGATCATCCTCGCTGGACAGTCTTGTCACTATCAACAAGGCATAAAAAGTAACAAGGACTAAGTTGTGCTCCTTGGAATAAGAGAATCTCCTTCCGAAAATATGATCCAACAAAATGAACTACGAAATTTGCTTTCCACTAGATGGTTTGTTTAAGAAGAGCGCTCAAATTCATTGCAACTGTTGGAGTAAAATGCAACTATCTAAAATGACAGTACACATTGCCTCCTAGACTCCGGCTGGCACTTCACTCCATTGACCAGTTACAACTTCAATGATGCTCTGATGCTCCCTCCAGAAATATTTAATATTTTACATTTAAATATAAAATTAAAAATGTAATGTGTTTAAAATATATAGTAAAACAAAATATATGATAGTAGATAAGTATGACAAATTAAAAACAAACTGGATTTTAATTTTTTGTGATTCAACTTCCCTTAAATCATCATAATTCAATAGTACTTATGCACAAACATTATACATGTGCCATATATTGATACTGTGCCCCATGCGATGTTATGAATATTTTGAGTGATGAAGCTAAAAACCGAAAATCTAGGTTATCTATAATTGTAAATATTGAACACTCTGCAAAAGTAAAATGATATGCTTAGTTATTCTGTAATGTAATCCTGCTACTCGGCACTTTCATCACAATAAGTTACAGCAACTTGTTTATGACTGAAATAAGTCGTATATAAGTTTCTACAATTGATTTGTAACAATCGTGCTACTAGGGATGGTTATATTAAAGAGTAACTGAAATTATATTCAATTATGCAATGCGTTTTTTTTCAGCCGTATATAGATCCTGTTGGTAAATAAGTAAGCAACTGTTTAAGTAGTAAAATCTGTACTTATTATGAATTATTATTATGAATTCATATAATGTTTTTTAACGTTCCACTCTGTTTGAATTACCACAAACGAAGTGACAGAAGACTAACTGGTGAAGAGATCAATTAAAATAATGTAGTTCGCTTTAATAGAATTTTCTTAGAAGTTTATGCCATCAGCCACCATATGGGATAGTATTTTTTTAATTTGAACAAAGTTGATTTTGTGTGCAATGATCTTTGACAGGGTGAAAAGAGTGTATCATTTTGTATTTTTTTTTACTCATTTCAGTTTTAAGTAGAGTGAAAGAGATAGAACCAAAACATTCTAGTACATTTGGTGAAAATGCTAGTACAATCCAGTAGTAGTGTTGCCATGTGGTACACTGAAAAATTGCAATAGCAGGTTCGTCACCAAATTTTTCAAGTCTGTTACTTTGTTTGTGGTTATAAAGTATGGAACGCGCAAAAATTGGTCATCTTCAAATTGGTGTATTTCTGCTAAAAATGCATAAAAAAGACCTGAGGAGCAGCAAGCGGAGCCCTGTGCTGTTCTGACCGGACTTGGCGCGCTGTTACTATGGGAAAAAGGCAATCGAGAGGTACGTTGCGAACAACGTGGTTGTGGTACCCAAAGACCACAACCCTCCCAACAGCCCAGAACTCCGCCCTATCGAACGGTGTTGGGCGTTGGTCAAACGGAATCTCAAAAAAACTAATAAATCCATAGAAAACGAGCAGCAGTTTAAATTTAACTGGCATTCGGCGGCGAATAAGGTCGATGAGACCACTGTGCAAAATTTAATGAAAGGGGTTAAGCGGAAGGCACGGCAGTTTGGATTTGGCAAACCAAAAAAAATAAACGAACTTTTTTTTTTCCCTTTAAATATATGAATTGAACTACCAAAAGAAAAATAAGCAGATATTTGTGATATTGACTGAACGAAACGATTTTTGTCGACCAATATTTGTGCATTCCTGCCTTTACTTGATTGATGCCCATGAAAAAAGTATTCAAATTTGAACTTTTAAATATTGATGTTCCCGAAAAGTTCACTATTTTGCCATACAGAAATTCAAAACAAAAAATTTTATCGGTGGATTTGGAAAGTTTTTGACATGCTTCATACGACCGGAAGATGTATGATGGTCACAAATGCCGTGCCAAACTGATTTCCTACGCAATTAATCAACCTTTGATGTGAATTTCGCTAATAAACACGACGAGCATTTCTTACAGCAAAACTTGCCATAACAAAATGGGCATAGTTCATTTTAGTAAACAAATTAACACTTCTTCCTTGTATGTCACCTTTGTATTTTCGGGCGCCCTGGTGAACGAAGAGCTCTCATATATATTCTGCCGCACTCTCGCCTCTCCTTCCTCTCACAGCAGTGGAAACCCTAAAAAAAAAACCCCCAAACACACTAGCTGCTCCAACTAGAGGGATCTCAGCAGAGAAAAATGGACTGTGTCCACTTTCTATCACCAATCACTCGCGACACAATGACTTTAGTTCGCCAGTACAGTCTGTTAAAACGCAGCGCCAGCACCTCACCGGCAGAATCAACTCGCGACCAACGCCGAAATCAGAACCGGCAACTCAAGTGACCGAAAATAAACGCGTCTAATACCGGCCATGGCACCCTTCGATTGTATTTCTGAAACACAACCTCAACGCGCCTTTCGTTCGGGAGGCGGAACGCCAGCACACAGCAAGTGAAGGGGAGAAAAATAAATGCACAGACAGCACGAACTGAACCGCTAACGTTTACAGCCAAACGTGAACTTGTAGAACGTTAAGCCAGTCAATCAATAGTTTATATTTATAATTCATCAACCATCCTAATGTCATGAACATCATTGGCTAAAATAAAATGAAAATGCTTTCCCGCAGACATTATTTACCTAAAACAAATGGTTAGGGCACAAACGGGTTCTGGATCATAGAGCAACGCTCTTATATGTGACTGGTCATGAGATTTGAGTTAAAACTACTGCAAAAACTAGTCGTCATTGAATTACTCCTACCATTTACATAAGCTGATGACAGCTTTTTTCAATCTGGATTAATGCCTGAAAAAAACTGTGTTTAAATTTTCCGAATATGCACCAAAGTATATCATGCTCTGGTGATTTCTGTAACATTTGTAATTTTCGGAAATAGCCAAGTATTACGCAGTTTCCACATTGCCGACTCACCATAGCCCAATAAAGTAATAGCTAGTCCAGTACTGATAAAAGTGTATCAACACACCATGGAACAATTAACATTGGTTTCCTCAAGCTAATCACAAACTAGAATCAACTCCCGCAAATAGTTTCAGTCTTCGAAATTCTTCCGTCAAAGCAGACAAGCGTTTGGAAATCTCATCTAAGGAAATATATTCACTGCAACCTGTGCGCCACCCTGCTGAGGGCATAAATAATGTTAAAAGCTTCTCGCGAAACTTTTTCCGGTCATATTTTTAATTAGAAAATGTAAACTTTTCCGGTTGGAAGATGTTTCGGTGCACTTTCGCATTCCCGGTCTTATTTAGCAAACCGGGGGCACCAACGGGCTTACAGCAAAGGTGAAGGAAAGAAAATTCATAATTGATTGAACATTGCTGAGCGAAGAAACTGTGGCACTCTTTAGAAGTATTCCAATGGTCCTTGACCCCATCTGACGACCATTTCGTAACGTTACGCGTTTCCTGGGTTTCTGCTGCTGGTGGGACATTCTTTCATTTATGGAAACTTTCCTTCACAGCATTCGTTTCGGGTTTGAGTTCTGTTGAGTAGTTTTTCATTTGTTTGCGACTCTTGAAATGAGTTCATAAAATACAATGAGGATTTTGTTTTACTTTTATAAAATGAAGCTGGTCTCAGTTTTTTCTCATCATTACAAACCATTAGCAGTGCCAGGGGTGTAGTGGTAAGCGCGATTACCTCTCACCCCAGAGAGCCTAGGTTCAATCTCAGTCAGCACCGTCGGGATTTTCTGAGGTATACAATCTCTGGGGAAGTAAAGCCGTTGGACCCCGGTTCATGAGTTTATGGGTTTATATGTAGGGTCCAGGTGTGGGAGCTGCCTCCCTGGCGTCGGTAGCATTCGTATCAACAAGATCGACGGAAAACAAATCAAGGATTTTTTTTAACCAATGGTTTTCAACCTTTTCCATTCCGTCCCCCCTGACAAAAATGCTCGCTTTCACTCACTAAGGCTAGTATAGTTGCATTTCCCATGTGTGGGACTCTTCACCGGTTTAGAATACTATTTTAAATAATAAACAAGCCAAATGAACAATTTTGATCAGAAACAGAGCGAAACAAGTCCATTTTACATATCATGTCCCTAGTCCACAACAAATGCAACACATTTTGTCACCTCCCCAGACAACCAGAATGCACGTATATTCAAAGTTGTTTCTGTGATATACAAACATATATACAAACAAACAAATCGTATAGAATGCAAAAAAAGGGTTTATATTTACAAAAGTGGAGGCCATATACGTGCAAATTTGAACTTCTGTTTTAGAACGAGTTAATTTGACATCATATACGATTTTATCTGTAATAACAATTTGAATTTGAAAAGTCTTACGATGTAATCCGATTTAATTGGTGATACAGTACGATGGAAAAATGATTCATCGTATATAAAGCGGAAATTTGCCTTCTATACGATTTAACTTACACATAATGCGATGTATGTCATACTTATACGCGATGTTGACTTAAACTGTAGTTATTTACGATACTGTCTGTACATTGTTATACGACTTCTGGTTGTCTGGGTCCAAATTTTCGATCAAGTTAAGCCGCAGTTAATATTAGTCACGCAACATTGTAATTGTCCCATTACTTCATCTTCTCGGATAGTATCCGTTCGATTGACGCTATTCAGTCGATGAAACATGGTAGGCACTCATCTCATTTCATTTCAAAGGTAAGGAAGCAGATGAGTTTGCTGGTTGAAAGAACATATACGATTACCTTTGTGTGGGTCCCCTCACATTGCTTAATCCCAGGCAATGAGAATGCAGACTCTCTCCCAAAGGTGGGCGCACAACAAGTTGAGAATTATGATTGAAGATTTTCACATGATGAATTTTTCCCATTAGTTCGTCAGATTTATCTTCTAAGTTGGCAACACGATTGTACAATTAATTTTCTTGGGCGGTGGTTACATTCCATTACTCCAAATGTTTCTTCGAGACCGTGGTTCAAAGTCTGGATGTAAATCGGGGATTCATTCGCACATCTCTACAGAATAAACCTCGTTGATAGCAATATATGTAGGTGCAGAACCGGTTATGATGACACCGATCACGCAGTTTGGCATTACCCGGATAATGACGCCTTCAGAGCACGACTATTGGATACCCTAGTGGCCCGAGGTAGACAAGATGGTAGAGAGATGTATTGGGAACCCGTGATCTTCCCTACATGCAGGTGATCTACGAATTCCTTTGTTTGTCTGACAAGTTTGTTGTGATCATCCCTTCTTTTCCGCACATTTTCCAGCCATTGTGTCCCAGTCTTATTATCCACCTGTTTCTGTGCTACTTGCCCCTGCCCAGCCAGGATTTGGTCAACCAATTCTAGAGTAGTATCTGAAGGAGGCTTCAGAACCCTGTTTCCTGCCTAGCTCCTTCCAATCGAAATTGTTACCAATTAACCTCGAGCCCGCCACGAGTAATTGGTACCCAATACTAACATAGATTTACTACTGTTTAAAATGTTAATTAAAACATTTCGGATTTTTAGCTGCGCAAAGTGTCACACACGACTAAGCCTAGTAAATAAACGAACTAGTAAAAAAAAATTTATTTGTTATTGATTGTTCTCCATTTCGTAATATCCTGATTATGAGGGACTGATATCGATTCAACAAAATATACTCAAAAGAGCTTTATCCCATTTCCTGTATTTTTATCACATTTATGTTTTTTAATCTGAGTCTTTAGTGAAAAGAAAAAAAATCATAATACCCCATTAAATAACAAATGCCAGTAAAAATACTTTGACACCGATTATCTTAGGTCCATTCCGAATTTAATATGTAGTTTGTAGATTTCATAAATCATTGCAGCGAGCTCCTTATCAAGGACGGCTCCCCCACGCTTCATGGCATCCTCGATGGTTTCCTCTAGGGTCCAGTCTTCCATTGCGAAAATATTTTCCATTGGCTCATGTAGAATCATGAGGAAACTGCTAGCTATCAGAAATCCATAGATATAATAATGCGTAAACTCCCTCCGGAACGACTCATAGCTGCATCGCATCACACATCGCGGAACATGAAACAGAGAAATGGCCAATCAGTGGAGCAGCATAAATGATAAATGCATCTTATTCATATATTAACAACAGCAATAATCTCGACAGGACAACATATGCACCTGTCAGGATTCACAGACAAGCCGGTCCGATTGTATTATCAGCGGAATTGCTTCCTCACCTGTAATGCTGCGGTAAGTCACCCGGATCGGTCTCGATAATACTGCAAAGCGTCTGCACCAGCTCGTCGTGGTATGTTTTGAATATGGTTTCGAAATGCTGCTCCCGCACGTCGTACCCCGTTGAGTTGGCTATGAAAGTGGCAAAATCAATCATCGGCGATGCGTACCGGAGTGTTTGGAAATCGAACATCATCGCATGGGTTGGTTTATCTGGAGTCTGGGAAATTTGAAATTATGTTTTAATGAACGTGATTATTTTGAAAATTTTGGTTGGTAATAAACGATGGATTGGTTCACTATTGGGTGGTTTCGGATAAATAGTGCAAGTGACTTTCGAGATGCAACAAAAATCGCACAGGGTATTTCCGGAACAAGGCCGACCTGTAGAGACCAGAAATAATTGTATGACACCATTTTGGAATCCAAGATGACGGCTTCCGGTTTGCGAAATAGCTAGATACTATTGCCATTTTGCCATGATCACTTTTGGATTGCAAAATAAGTCGAATGCTATTTATGGAACAAAGGAGATGACTAGAGACCGAAAAAAAAGGTCTGATGCCATTTTAGAATACAAGATGGTGGCTTCTGGTTTTCGGAAAAATGCAACCTGATTCCGAAAATACCAATATTGCAAGGTGTTCTGCTTTTTTCCTCAAACCGAAAGTAGCCATCGTGGATTCCAAAATAGCATCAGACATCTATTTTTAACCTCTAAATATCTTCTATGCTTTTACTTGTTGACTCCATTCCAAAAATACAAATTTTGGAATGAAAGATGGTGACTTCCGGTTTCAAAATAACACCTCTACACGTTTGCATCAAAATGGCGTCAGATATTTTTATTTTCAGCCACCCCATAATAGGCAATCCACCACATGCTGCTGCAGAAAAGACAGTAGTCTCTTCCGTAGGAACTCCTCGTGGTAATTTTGTTGGTTCATGGTTCTACACACTTAGAAATAATTAATTTTACACGTGACGGAATCTATGTTTGACATAAAGGATCAAACGTAAACTAATATGACATGTAAAATTAAGTGCTCCGAGACTGAAATGTTCGTTACTCGTCGAAAAGTACGTTTGATTGAATTGAATTGCGCGTTTGTTCTGACTCAATTTTATGTCAAAACTGACGCTCGTATATGTCAGTCTCAGAGCACCTAAATTTACATTATTTTTTTCTAAGTGTGTAGAAGTAAGGAAAGTTTCACTTTTTATCCCACAACTGCAGATTACGTGTCTTTTTGGGTAATTTCAACATCTTTTTGATTTTATTCTTCCGGGGCACTCTTCCGGTCAGCCGAGGTATGAACCAGGACTTTGATCGAAAACTGCCAGGAGCGGATACACTGGGATTTTCATTTCGAGCGTGCAGGATCGAATCGCGACGTGCTTGCTCCGGTGAAGCCATGATGTAAACAAATGAACTTATTCTGACAAACAATGCCTACTGTGATTCTTTATACTATTAGCTTGATATAGTAAAATTTTGAAAAATTTTGCTCAAAAATGCCTCAATGACAGCGTTTTAAATGTGTCCGGGTTATTTTCGTGTTCAGCCTTTACATTAATATCAATGAAAAAAAAAAAAAACTTTGGCAAACTCAATGACAGAAACGCCGAGGAATCGAATGGAAATTGTTTCGTTTTGATCAATGTACGGTAAGATGAGGTTTCCGCGGGTTTTGTCCCCAATGTCCTCAATTCGATCATTTAGTGGCCTATATTTTTATCTCCTGATAAAATCAATATGCTACATACGATTAAAAAGTGTTTTCAAAGTCTTCAAATGAAATAGATTTTTTGTAAAAATTGATTGAAATTTACTATTTAAAATTGGCCATTACACCATTAACGTCACAGGAACTGTGGATTACAGCAAAACAAGAAGAAGTCAGAATATCAGGAGGCCTTTATTCTTCCGAAGCCAGAGCCAACAACAATCCAGTAGAGAACAAACATGTCGACCAACGCAGCACGCAACGTATCGGTGAGCTGTATCCTAACATAAATCATAATAAAAATATCACCAAAATTGATGTGGATGGCCTTCTGAACCATAGCCGATTTTGTTTTCCGTCCACCATCCGCTTTTGTAAATAGGCACTTCATAGTTTAGAAAAATCTACAGGAGACCACAGAAAACGACCGTAACTTTACTAAGAGGCACTCGTGGTCCCAGTGATGGGCAAAGCACCGGTTCAGCACCTAAATATCAGGATTTCTAAATAAATACCGGTGTGTTGATCTGTTGTACTACGTGTACGGTATAGATCGGTTCGGTTTTATTGTTGCAAGCAAAACCGCACCGGTGCGGATCTGGTTTCGAGTACCGGGTTTTGTGTTCACAAGGATGATGTTCTGAATTTAAGAACAGAGCCGGTGCTGTTGTATTTAATGTATTATATATTCGAGGTGACGTCTAAAGACCAGTTCTTTTCGGACATATTCATTACATTTTGATGCTTACGTATCAAAATAAAAATATTTCGGTAAGGCAGAACATAATTGAGTGTATTATGTTTGCCAAATGACATCATCATATAAAAACCTATTTTATTGAACAGCAATCCCACGAAAATCTAATTTGACTTGATCATTCTCGAGTGCATATTTCTAAAATCTTAAACATCCATCCATCCATTCCACCTTCACAAAGCACATTCTACCTGTAAAAATGCTGTATCTCAAATAAGTATCCAGACATACCTTTCCATCAGCAAATTTGAATGCAATATTATTACGCAGGTAGTCTCCGTGACAAATTACTGCCAGTGGCTCCTCCGGAATGACACTCTTCTTCTGATACTCCCAAGGATCGGAAAGCAAAGCGGCAAACTGCTGCAGAAATTCATCCGGAATCAATTCGGCGAAAGCGCTTTCACGGACGGCCTTCACCGCACGTACTGGTCCAGTTTTCATGATGTCCATCCACTTCATATTACCCGGATCACTTCCGTAGCGTGCTTCCTTAAACTTGCCAATGATACTATCGAACGATTCACGGTGCTGCTCTTTCAAGGCGTAACACTCACCATGAAATCGTCCCAACGCCCGAGCTGAAACAGATAATTTTTGAATGATGATAAATTCCTCAAAAGTTATGCTCTTGCTCACCTCCCAGCAGACAGTATTCCAGGGGTAGATTAACAACCATCGGAGCCATTTTCCATCCGTCGATGGAATAGTCACTGAGCACCATAACAGCTTCAAAAGGCTTACGATGTGAGTAAAAATATCTATTCGAGTGATAGAGGTCCCATCAGTTTTATTTGTTGAAATGCTTGCTGTAAATTTGATTTCATACCTGGGATACAGGTCTGCTTTTCCTAGAGTTGGAATGATGTCGGTGTAGGCGGTTGTTTCATTCTCGAACAAAGTATCAAATTGACATCCTATGTACATCTCCTCTGCGCATTGAGGGGTAATCTGGAAAATATTTCCACAAGGGAATTTTAATCTGAAATCGACGTCCAAGGTTATTGTTGTTTCTAGTTAGGCATGCCAATCAAAAATTCAACCGATCCATGTGCCAGTAAGCTGCCAACGTTCAGCACATTGCTTCCTAAATTAAATTTGAATGGCAATTTGAAACCTCCCTGTATTTTGCGAAAAAGGATGTTGGATGACAGGCAATAAAAGACCCTCTGGCACGTGTTGCTTCTTTCCATCCATATTAGCATTATCAAGAAGCATAACCAGCGTTTCGATCATTTTAAGGTGAAAGTGGAAAGCGCTATCGATTCATCGTAAAATCTGATTACCTGTTGTTGCCGTCACATTTTGCCATGTTCATGATGGCATCAAATAATGAAGGATGGATCATGTATTTTATTGCTTGCTTCATATGAGATAAAAATATGCTAACCTTAAAAATCTGCGAATCGTATACTCTTTAAATATGCAATGAAATATTGTCCCTTATACAACTGACACCGACTCGACTCGAACCATGAACGTTGCGATTATCAGACCTGTGCTTTTTCCACTGCTAAAAGCGAGTAAGAAGCGCTCATAGTACAATAATTTGATGCATGCTTTTTCTGCTGAACGCGAATTGGAGAGAATCGAAGCAAGTGTGTGCGTCGTTCTACAATGTTATAAATTAAAAGCTGGTGGTATCGTCGAAAGCGTAGACAGAACACGAAATAAAAAATAAATAAAATCATTGCATCGTCTGCATGACCAACTTATACCGGTCTCTGCCGTATTTGCTACGGAGGATGATAGGAAATCCAGCTAACATTGAATGTAATAAATTTATGGTTTGCGTATACGTTTTACATTGTTTCAGTACCTAATATCACTCAAAATAGTAGTCAATAGTTTTGGCCAGTTTTATGTCCTATTTACTCTTCTGTGCACCGATGAATACACTACAAGTGGTCGCGAACAAAAGCGAATGTTAGAGCAGCAAATAAAGCACTAAATGGTGATACGGTCAAAATTTGGTCAAGGGAAAACGCGTGTAAATCGGTGAAATCGTTTATTTAAAAAATCAAATTAAATTTCTTTTTCAAGTTCAATTAGTATAAAATTCAGGAAAAATATTCAGTTAGGCTTCCGCTTTTCCAAATCCGAATTGCCGGGCCTTACGCTTGACCCCTGCCATCAGATTTTGTACAGCCACCTTGTCCACCTTCTTCGCCGCAGAAAGCCAGTTTGCCTTGAACTGCTGCTCGCCCTTAGCAGTTTTTTTGGTCTTCTTTAGGTTCCGCTTGACAATAGCCCAGTATTTCTCAATTGGGCGGAGCTCTGGCGTGTTGGGAGGGTTCTTGTCCTTGGGAACCACCTGCACGTTGTTGGCGGCGTACCACTCCATGGCCTTTTTACCGTAATGGCAAGATGCCAAATCCGGCCAAAACAGTACGGAACAACCGTGTTTCTTCAGGAAAGGCAGCAGACGTTTATTCAAACACTCTTTCACGTAAATTTCTTGGTTGACAGTCCCGGAAGCTATGAAAATGCTGCTTTTCAAGCCACAGGTACAGATGGCTTGCCAAACCAGATATTTCTTTGCGAACTTTGACAGTTTCATGTGCTTGAAAACATCTGCTACCTTTCCCCTTCCTTTTGCCGTATAAAACTCCTGTCCCGGAAGCTGCTTGTAGTCGGCTTTGACGTAGGTTTCGTCGTCGATTACCACGCAGTCAAACTTCGTCAGCATCGTCGTGTACAGCCTCCGGGATCGCGCTTTGGCCGTCGTATTTTGTTTATCATCGCGATTTGGAGTCACTACCTTCTTGTAAGTCGATAGTCCGGCTCGTTTTTTGGCTCGATGCACGGTTGTAGACGATACACCCAGCTTATTTGCGGCATCTCGGAGAGAGAGGTTAGGGTTTCGCTTGAAACTACCAGCAACTCTCTTTGTCGTCTCAGCGGCTTCCGGTTTTCGATTTCCCCCCGATCCAGACTTCCTGGCTGTCGACAAACGTTCCCCAAACACTTTAATTACATTTGTAACGGTTGATTTGGCAACTTTTAGCGATTTTGCCAACTTTGCGTGCGAGTAGCTCGGATTTTCGCGATGCACGAGCAAAATTTTGATACGCTGCTCTTCTTGCTTGGGCGGCATTTTGACAACTGAAGAGTGAATTCCAAAATCAAAATAGGAGCAACATTCTACACACACACCTTCAAAATGAGGGGTGTTCAGGTTTTTTAAATGCAAAATTGAAAGAAATACGTCAAGTTGATATTGACCAAATTTTGACCGTATCACCCTTTATTGCAGCAGCAATTGAAGAAAAAAGCGTTTGCAAAGTTCTCATTGCATTAGAGTAAACTATTACCTCGAGGTTTGAACATATTATAGTTAGATAACAGTTTCACAAAAACAACCGAAAAAAATAATAATAATGCAGACAATGCAGACATTACAGGAGCTAACACTAAACACACCCGATCTGTATGGCGCTCTCGAGTCGATTCAGGTAAAAACGTTACACAGTTAGAAAAAGAAGCATAAATATCTGTTCAATATGATGCACATAAATGGAGCGTCACATATCATATAAGTTTACATTATACATCATGTAAAGTTGATAGAGCGGCGCCGGTGGGGTAGTGTTAAGCATGATTACCTCTCACCTCAGCACCATGGAGCACCTAAGGAGCATTTTCAAATGCTTAATGTACAGTTTTCTCTATTTTAGGGAGCGTACTTTAGATATTTACTGAGCATTTTAAGATTTTTAACGTATTTTGATTAATCATTTAAGAAGCAACCCGATCTATTTTAAGGGGATTTTTTACTTCTTAAGGATAATTTCATCTGTTTTCTTGAGCAAATGTAGGGCTGCCATTGTTTACAAGTTGCTCGGTTGCGTGAAATGAAATACAAGTTTACGTGAATGAATGTTTACATCACAATGAAAATTCAGAATTTTATCAGTGTATTTTAGAGTCATTTTTCTCCGGACGTGTATCTTGCCCAAAAAATCAAACATATCTTCAAATGACAAAATGACAAGTGATCAACGAACCGACTGATAAAGCTATGTCAGAAGTGGAAAGCAATAATGATATAATCTTCTTCCTTTTTTCATGACAAGCTGCCCGTGCGACACAGCTCGCTCGGGGCGGTAGAAGGAAACGAGCAAATTGTTGGCAAGCTGCTTCACGAAATAAAGCCGAAGATAAAACACGTGTTAATGGGATTTTTTTTCTGTCTTTTCTCGATTCAGATCAAGCGATGCCTTCATCCATGTATATTGCAACAAAGCAGGCAAGCAATATATCATTATCCATCTACCACTCCGATCGAGCTATGTTACAGAGCGAGTTTGTCATGGTAGTCGTAGCAACCGTTTTATCTGTGTCGTTGGTTGCTTTATGTGTTTGGATTCGCTGATCTTACCCCATTTTAAACTACTAATACCGAATTCGATTTTGATTCAATTCCAACCTGAACCGGGTATCAATATTGGGTTTGCCTGTTCTTTGACAAACGCCAGTTTTTCCGCGACCGGCCGCGGCCACTGAAGACGACCATTAATTTGCTCACTTTAGAATACAAGCTGTAGCGACACGTTCGTTGTTTCGAGTTTTTAGTTCCGCAAAAGGTTTTTGTCTCTGAAAATCTGGACTTCAGAGTATGTATTCATACATATCATTGTACCCAGGCGCAAGTACCCGAATCCAATCAATACGGTTGTTATCTGCGTTCTGCATACATATCAATTAGTTAGTTCCAAATGATATTTTGTGTGCTATGCCAGGGAACCGTGTATCCAGCTTAGAATATGATGACGCTGAAGACCGTAGATCTGACCTTCGGAAGCTTCCTGTCGGTGTACAAAACGCTCAGCTACGCGCCACATCCCACCGATCCGGACAAGATGCTGCTGAAGCAGGAGGCCACCGTCCAATAATTGACCAATAACATTAGCACCAACGCCGGTAATGGCCACCGGGGTCTCGATTGGGTGATAGGGATATGGAGATGAAATAACTGGCCAGTTCTTCAGCTACTTGCACGAATGAAATCACAGACCACACAGCAAAAAAAAAAAAAAATTATATCACATCCAAGAGGATGCACTCCAATCATGTCGAAAATCTCATGTAATTTTTATTACCACTAAAATAAACAAATGTAGTAAAAGCAGCGTAATGTCAGTTCACGCACTCAATTAATGATAATTTTGTCCTTTTTGGCAAGTAATATTACACCACATATTTGACACGATTGAAGTGCAGCCGCTTTGATGTGATATCAAAATTAATCTTTTGCTGTGCAGGCACAAAAAAGCATGGATGAGCTCAGCGTAAAAGCCCAGAAAATCCACATATAGTAACAAATGTTGTAACAGGTGCTACCGGTGCTAGTACAGCTGTTTCCTCGACATCTTCTTTTTCTTCTACCCAACGTCGAGGACGGCAGCCACATCGAGAACGGCGACGACTAATACAAAGGCTGGCCATGGAAGTGGATAGCTCGCTTCATACAGCACATCAACCGATTTGTTTAGATCGTACCAAACGGCACCCGCAACTGCAACATTAAGCCACGCTACGGAAATTGTACTCAAGACGATGTCTCCTTCGAATGTGATGCGGATGAAGCTGTGGCATCAAATACTCCAACTGTGGTGGTGCTCATCAACGGTTCGACAAACAGTGCCCTAAACGCGAGGATTTAAAGCGCATCCGAAAATAGGCATCTACCAACATTCAACCAGAACGAAGGAAGGATAAGATCCCAGCTTTCGGGCGGAGGACTTTCCGCCTCTTCATGGACAAGCGAATTCATGGGTGCAATCCTCTCCCCCTCAAGAAACGTCTGGATCTTCTGCTGGACAAAACTCTCCACCACCTGGATTCTGGAGACAACCAACAATGCAAACAACAACCCCGATCTGTTTTCAGTGGATGAACTTATGGAAATTTTCGTCAACATGACCGATGCTCTTCGTAAGTGCCGCAATAAACCCAAGCAGATCCAAGTTCTCGGTAAGTTCATCATTCAGTATGATGTCTAAACCACTAACTATTGCTACCTGTAACGCTTGCCATGTAAGAGCAAAGCAGATTGAGCTTGCCGACTTTTTCCGCACGCACAGCATCGACGTGGGTCTTGTAACCGAAACCCACCTAAATTCCGGTGACCACAACATTATCCTGCTTGATCGCACTAGCTCCAGGGGGGGTGGTGTAGCGGTCATCGTCAGAAAGGGATCAAGTTCTGCACTCTGCCGCACATCCGCACTTCTATCATCGAGGCCCTTAGTATGGATTTGGAATCACCAACTGGAAACGTCCGGTTTATCTCTATTTACTGCCCACGCCAGTGTACCACAAGCAACGGACTAGAAATCAAATTAAAGAACAACCTGACCACCATCACGCATACTAGCTCCCGATTCATCGTTGGGGGTGACCTAATTGCCTACCATGAAGCTTGGTGGAACTACCAGTGGAACAAGAACGGATGTCTGATGTTCGACCACGCACAACATGCACTACACTGTGCAGTTTCCGGATGAATCAACTTTCATCTCTCCAGCGGGAAATCCCTCCACCGTGGATTTTTTCCTGTCGAACATCTTACTATCCAAGCCAGAAGCACACAACAATCTCAGCTCCGACCATCAACCTGACCTGGTGACTAAAATCGGTGTCAACGTGGTTCCTGCTAGAAGCTGCCTGCGTGAAGACTACCACCATGTCAACTGGGTGCAGTACGGATGAATGGTAAACAACAACAGCGCTGAAAATCCACCGCTCGACACAGTAGATGACATCGACCGGACATTGGAAGGTCTCCAACAGCTGACGAGGCGTGTGTTCGACAAATTCCTGTGAGGTGAGGGGTTAGTTTGTTGCTATTGATTCCCACACCGACTTACTGATTCGGTTGAGAAATGTTCGTAGACGCCAGTTTCAGAGGACTGGAGACCTGGGCAAAATACGTTATCCGATCTGAACAGGCAGATTGCTTCCAGAATGAACTCACTCCGAAATGAATGTTTCGGATGTGTTGTCCAGAATCTGGACAAGGGCTCCAGACCATTCCGCAAGGTAGCCAACGTCTTGAAAACTCATCCAAAACCCGTTCCTCCTAACAGAGTATACAATGATGGCGATCGGCTTTTAATCACCCCACAGAAGAAAGCAAATCCGATCGGCGAGCATGTCACTTCATCGCATTTGCTTGGCTCGACTATCCAAAACCCGCTCGAAGATCAGGTTGCGTAAAGCGTTCAAAAGCTAGATGTCGCTCCTTGTATCGTGCCTCGGGCGGATTTGATTACAGTATAACATATTTTCTCAGCGCTGAAATGCACCAAGAACATGAAGGCTCCCGGGTTTGATGGTATATTCAACTTGATCTTGAAGAGACTCAGTATGAAAGTGCAGTCTTTTCTAACCGCTATTTTCAACAGATGCTTGGAAATGCACTACTTTCCAAGTATCTGGAAGTTAGCAAAAATCATACCAATCCACAACGGCATGCGCTTGTTCCAACTGATGGGGATGCGTCCCATGCAGCTCCTTCAGCTTCCACGATGCGACTTTATCTTCGACAGTTTTTAGGTCGCTATTCAACTGGTAGTCTTCCTGCGCCAGATGCAGGGCGCTGAACCCGTGGTCTGCCTCACAAACAGCACGGTAGACTTCGTGACGGTTCTGGCTTTCTACGAAGTAGCTTCGCAACTGCTGAATCTGGGAAACAAATAGCGCTTGGATATCAGTGATGCCTCTTGCTCCTCATTACATGGCAAGGTGACTCTCTCGACGGCCGACTTTGGATGATGCATGCGATGCTTAGTGAACGCCACTCGTACTGCTCGTTCTATCGCCTCCAAGTCTGTTTTGGTCCACTTGATCACCCCAAAGCTGTAGGTCAACAGGGGCACGGCAAATGTGTTTATCGCCTTTATCTTGTTGCCGGCCGACAGGAACGACCTCAGAACACGATTGATTCGATACAAAAGCTCTCGCCTAACTTTTCAAAAGGTCCTAAGTAACAAATGTAAACAAATCGAGTTTATAAATGCACATTGTAACATTTGTACCTTAGAACTTTATGCACACACACATTCAGATTAATGTCAATTGAATTGAGAAAATTCTAAATTAACAAAACGTCTGAAGTCCAAATTTCCATTAACAATGTTTCACTGTTACATAAGACGTTTGACTATGTTCATCAAGACAAACGTCTGAAGTATCAGAAAAACCAAAACAATGCAGATCTGTACTTCGGTCCTTTGTGTTTATACGAATCAAACGTCTAAAATGATCAAACAAACCAAAACAATGTGATTGTGCACATCGGAATTTTCATGTCAAGCATTTTTCTACTATTTCCGCGTGGGGGGGGGGGGATTTGACAATTATCCACGGCCAGACAAATTTTAAAATTTTTATATGGACAATTGTCTACGCATGGTGAGGGGGGGGGTCAAGAATACCGAAAAGCTGTCTACGTAGTTAATTAACAGCCCGTAAAATAACACTGTTATCAAATAAAAAGCAGCTCACGCGACCACCAACGATCGACCAAAACAATCTGTGGGCAGTGTTGCGATATACCGTTAAAAAAAGTTGATGCATTGTCCAATACTCATATTGTTCGTTTAACTCGTATAACTTAAATTATGCACTCATAATGCTTAAAACAAAAAACAAATAATGTTGAAAACATAAATGACCTATGTAACTGTGATTATAACAAAACGTCCTATATAACATGTCCAATGTACACCTGACAAGAGCAAAATGTCCTATGTAACATTTTGCACGTTTTCATAGAAAAAAATGTATGAAACGGGTAGATTATAATTTCAATTTCAATTTTACTATCGCATTTTACTATTAAAGGTCTTAAATGTCAGAAGTTGATTTGGTTTAAAATAGTATCAAAAAAGATTTTGTCAATCTTCAACCTCGTTTTTCTCGAAAAGAGTGAAATGTTAGATAGGACCTTTTGAAAAGTTAGGCGAGAACTTTTCCTGCAGCTCCTTCTTGATCGTTGTATGGCGAATCTCTTTCAGTTGCAGGAACCCTAGGTACTTATAAGTTTCGCCTTCAACCATATTCCGAATCTCCTCCTGTTCGTTGATGCGGAAACTGCCAGTATCCACTACTTGACCCCGACGGATATTAACTGTTCGACATTTATCGACTCCAAACTCCATCCGGATGTCATTACTGAATACCGTTACAAGCTGTAAGAGACGGTGAAGCTTCTCCACTGTTTCCGCAAACAGCTTCAAGTAATCCATGTGGAAGGTGTGGGTAACATTTGTGCTTCTTCCTCCACTTTTCAAATGGTAGCCATAAGTTGCATTGATTGAGTGCTCTGCTGAGGGGGTTCATCGCAAGGTAGAACCATAGTGGACTAAAGGTATCGCCTTGGAAAATCCTCCTTCTTATGCTGAGAGTTCTGGACCGTAACACCGCTGCTCCGTCAGTAACGTGGAGAGATGTGCTCCACATTCCCATTGCATGCTGCATAAACCTGATGACTCCATCGTCCACCTTGTACAACTGCAGTACCTTGAGAAGGTACGAATGCGGTACTGAGTCGTACGCCTTCTTGTAGTCGATGTACGCCATGCTCAGGTTTCTCTTTTTCTGGCTCGCCTGACCGACAATAACTGCATCGATGATGACCTGATCTTTGCAGCCTTGAGTGTTTTGCCAGCAGCCCTTCTGTTCTTGGGCCATAACGTTGTTTACATTGCAATGGTTCTGTATCTTCCGATTTATTACTGATGAGAGCACTTTGTACAGGCTCGAGAGACATGTTATTGGCCTGTACTTGGCTGGATTAGCCGTGTTTTTGTCCTTGGGAAGAAGATAGGTTACCCCTCTGGTAATGAATTCTGTTGGAGGTTTTCTAGTACCATATTGAAGCATTATGCACAAAATCTGGTCCTGGTACAGCCCAATTCCTGGTATACCGGGTAGCCTCCCAAATATGCTGAGCGGTTACAATGACCGTGGGCATACTTACAATTCCATTACTCCTATCCTCTTCCTCACTGTTATGTTGAGCAGGATTCTCCCACAGATCGGCCCAAAACTGTGTTACATCGCCAATCTCCGGGAGTCTTTCACTACCCAAGTAACATTGCAAGTTTTATCGAGGTTTTAAAGCATGCTACAAGTCTAAATCACGGTCTTTAGAACCCTTATAAAACCAAAATTGTTACTTGGGTATAGTCAGTTTTGTTGTTACGGATGTGGTTGTAGAACTCCCTTTCGTTAGTGCTGAACATTCGATTTTCCTTCTTCCGCTTCGAACTTTCTCCATAACGTCGCATCCGTTTATCAAGAGCACTCAACTGCTGTACATGGGTGTCGAGCACCTCAGATATATCGGCTTCAGTGAGGTCATGGAGCTCTGCGGGCTTGACAATTTCAGCAACGTGACGAACTAGCCTCGATGATCGGTTTCCCCTCTTGTACTGTGTCAACCGACCAATCTTAGTCTGAAGTGCGACGATTTATTATTATTATATTATTATTATTATATTATTATTATTATTATTATTATTATTATTATTATTATTATTCACCTCTCACTGCGTCCTAGCAAGAAGTACGGTCGACTTGTTTCGCGCTCCGTTGTTTTGGAAGTTTTCTCGGTATTCGCTTGATATAAATTATCAGTTTTTTTTCTCACTTAGTGACTCCTGGCATAGTTCCCGGTAAATTGATCGAAAAGTGAGTTTTTTTTAGTAGAAAGTGTCATTTTCGGAAAGAGTTATCCGTGCTATTGGAAATTCGCGAACCAATTTGGGCATCATCGTTGCGTGGTCACGCATACGCGCTTACGCATACCCGCGCACGTATCATCATCATCGAGTGTGAGCACCCGTTTCTACATCTACATCGTTCATCAATCATCGTGCGCCTGTGTGCGCTGAGTACCGAGCCTCGATCAAGTGCACCACAACGAAGGTCATCCACGCAGCGCGTCTCTTCCAGCCATCTGTGTAAACGCCTACACATATAACGCTCGGTGGTAGTAGTATAGGATTATCAGATAAGTTTTTGTTTTTTTCTTGTTTCTTTTCCTCCCCCATTAGTTAAATTTTCATTTTGTATTTCTGTGTTTGTAGTGTTTTCTGTGCGTTCAGTGGGAGAGCGTTTTGCGCTCCCACTAGTTGAACAAAATGGATGTTTTGTCAGAAGACGACATGGATGACCATTCATCTAAGAAAAATGATGATGTCATCCATGGTTCGTCGTCTCAGTCTGACAATGGGCAGGCTGAGAAAAGCTCCAGATTGCGGGCCTACCCGAATGACTCGACTGGCCCATGGGTTGTCTATTTTCAGCCCAAAAACAAATCCTTGAATGTTGTTCAGATATCTGATGATCTGACAAAGCGATTCTCTGCCGTGACCGAAATAACGAAGGTTAGGCACAACAAACTTCGTGTGACCGTCGCTAACCTGAAACAGGCCAATGAAATTGCTGTTTCCCAGTTTTTCACACTGGAATATAGGGTGTACATTCCAGCCTCTGATGTGGAGATCGAAGGCGTGGTCACTGAGGCGAGCCTGAACCCCGAGATACTGGAGAAGCAAGCGGTTGGCCGATTCAAGAACCCCTTGCTTCCTCCGGTAAAGATACTGGCCGTTCATAGAATGAAGTCAGTATCGCTCAGCGAGGGTAAAAAGAGTTTTACCCCCACAGACTCGTTTCGGGTGACCTTTTCTGGATCTGCCCTTCCTCAATACATCGAGCTGGGAAAACTTCGTCTTCCTGTGCGGTTGTTTGTACCTCGGGTCATGAACTGCCAGAATTGTAAGCGGTTGGGACATACGGCCTCTCACTGCGGCAACAAGGCACGCTGCTCCACATGCGGGGAGAAGCATGAGGATGGCGCCTGCGCAGCTATTGCACCAAAATGCGTGTACTGCAACGGAACTCCTCCTCATGCTCTCTCGTCGTGCCCGGCGTACAAACAGCTCGGGGACAAAATGAAACGCTCCCTTAAGGAACGTTCCAGGCGGTCTTTTGCAGAAATGCTTAAGACAGCCAAGCCATCGACCAACGAAACAAATCCCTTCGCTCTTTTGTCAGATGACGAGTCTGGCTCTGACTTGGCTGAGGAGGGAGTTTCTTTCAGTTTTCCGGAAGGTTCTGCCCGGAAACGAAAACGCATCCGTTCGCGGAAAGTTGCAGATCAAGAACCCCAAATCAGCTTGCCCAAATCAAGGAGTGGTGGAAAAAAGGAGACTTCTACTCCTCCTGGATTCCGCAGAACTGATTATACCCAGGATTTTCCACCTCTTCCGGGGACATCCAAAACCCCTGATGCCCCAATTTTAAGAACAGAAACCCCTTCTTCATCTGGGCTGTTCTCATTTGATGACATTGTGGACGGTATTCTCAAATACCTCAACATTTCTGATCCTCTGAAAAGCATTGTCCTCACATTGCTTCCCACTGTGAAATCCTTCTTGAAGCAATTGACTTCAAAATGGCCCCTTCTTGCAGCTATCGTCTCCTTCGATGGATAATTTTCCAAACGAGGTCGGGGATTTGATTACTGTTCTACAGTGGAATTGTCGAAGTCTTATTCCGAAATTAGATTCGTTCAAGTATTTAGTCCATAACAATAATTGCGATGCATTTGCCCTCTGTGAAACATGGCTCTCTTCAGAAATTGATCTCCCTTTTTTTGATTTTAACATTATTCGATTGGATCGTGAGGATTCACGTGGAGGAGGGGTACTTTTAGGGATCAAAAAGTGCCATTCCTTCAATAGAGTGAATCTTCCCGAATTCCCCGGTATTGAAGTTGTCACATGTCAGGCTACCATTAAAGGTAAGAGCCTTTGTATTGCTTCTGTATATATTTGCTCCTAGAGTCTCTGTTAATCGCAAACAACTTTTCGACATATGTGCGGTACTTCCCGCTCCATGGTTGATCATGGGAGATTTTAACTCCCACGGTACAGGCTGGGGGGAGCTGTACGATGATAACCGTTCTACTTTGATTTATGATCTCTGCGACAACTTCAACATGACAATACTTAACAATGGAGAAGTAACACGTTTGGCTGGTCCATCCTCGAATGGTAGCAGATTAGACCTCACCTTTTGCTCCAATTCACTATCGTTGGATTGCACTTGGCATGTAATCCAGGATCCGCACGGTAGTGATCATCTGCCGATCAAAATTTCGATTGCCAGTGGGTTCAACTCGTCAGAATCCGTTAACGTCGCGTATGATCTAACCCGTAACATCGATTGGACTAAGTTCCAATTAACGATAAACGATACAGTATCGTCAGTGGAAGAGCTTCCGCCGTTGGAGGAATATAATTTCCTCTCTAATCTCATCATTGACAGCGCACTTCAAGTTCAAACACGACCGGTGCCGCGATCGTCTATTCGTAAGAAAACACCATCGCTAGCTTGGGACGATGGCTACATTCAATTATCCCTAAGGTGTCGAAGTTTGCATGGTTCAAAGGGTTGGACTTGAGTCGAGACTTCATACGCGTGATGTCTCGTCTCATGTCCAATCACTATTGTCTAAACGCTCACTTGTTCCGTGTGGGGTTGGGAGACAGCAATCTCTGTGAATGTGGACAAGGTTACCAAGACGCTGATCACATCCTTTGGTCTTGTGCGGAGTATCGTGGAGTCAGATCACATTTTTATGATTCCCTTCGGGCTCGAGGTAGACAACCTAATGTTCCAGTTCGGGATATTTTGGCTAGACGCGATCTGGAGTTTATGAAACTCATATATGTTTACTTTAAGGATATTAACCTTAGATTGTAAGTTTGATTAACCTTGTGTTTAGTTTGTATTTTGTACGTGTGGGTTTTTTTTTTCAATGTTTGTTTTCAAGATGAATAGAAATAATTTCATGCTTTAGGATTAATTAAATAATTGTATCGTAAACCACATTTCAAACCTCCTTCTTCCCTTTTCCCATCCAAAAAATTGTAAATCTCCACTAACCTCGAGACAACCGCGAGTACTCGGTCCAGTTCCTTTAACTTTAAATTTAAGACAGTAATAATGTATAACGCAAATGATAATTCGGCTCTGTAAAGTTTATTCGATTGAGCCTGTACAAATAAAGTAATTATAAAAAAAAAATTATTATTATTATTATTATTATTATTATTATTATTATTATTATTATTATTATAATTATTATTATTATTATTAATATTATTATTATTATTATTATTATTATTATCATTATTATTATTATCATTATTATTATTATTTATTATACTTTTTCCGTGCTGAGCACCAATGCTACCGACACCAGGGAGGCAGCTCCCACACCTGGACCCTACCTATCGAGCCATCAACTCATTAACCGGGGACCAACGGCTTTACTTCCCTTCCAAAGGAAGGCGTGATCAGAGATGTTATGCCTCAGAACATTCCGGTGGCGCCGACTAGGATTGAACCCAGGCCTGCTGGGGTGAGAGGCAATTACGCTTACCTCTACACCACCGGCACCGCTATTATTATTTATTACAGTCACTTTAACACTCTTGGGTCTTTCATGACCTATCCATTGATGAGATTTGAACTCGTGACGTTGACATGAGAGGTATGGATGTTTACCACTTCGTCGGGGCCGTCCCCAAAGGGTTTAGTTTGCGTAGGAGTGCTAAGTTTATACAAATTGACGATTGAATCTTTGTTTACAAAAGCAGATATGCCCCTATGAAAAAGCAATCGAGAATTCTTTAAATGAAATAATTGTCATCTCAAAACAGTGTAATTAACCGCTGAGAATTAGGATTTTGTTGTGTTGAAAAACTTTTCAAAAAACTTACGATTTGATATGTAATGCAGAAATAAATTTAACGGAAATTACCAAACCGACATCTTGTAAAATATGCACAAGTGACCATTTAGTCTTCACATATTTGTGTTGCAAAATTTTAAGATAAATGTGTTTGTATAACGCGCTGTAGGGCGAACACTGTTTGCAATGAAGTCACGTTTTTGTTGCCAAGCCTTTCATATACCAATTACGCGATTGAGCACTTCATCACTTGATTTTATTCTGCATACTTGATAATGATGAAACGTGCTGATGGAATCACATTATTTGCGGAGGGTCAATTCAATTCACTTTACTAGTCTTTTATCACTTGAGTTTACGTTAACAAAAACATGTCATTAGTGAGAAGACAAACTTACCTTCACAACCAAACGATGTTCTTGTTGAAGATGACCATCTTTTGCACTGCTCAACGTTACCTTGACCTTGTACAAAACTGTCAGCATGAACGTTCCATCAGCCTGCAAAGGTTTGGCTTCTACAGAATCCAATCGCACGGTATCATTCCGGTCGATTCCATCGATGGTCAACTCACAGCGTTCTACCATTTCCGGAATCAGCTCCGATTGGATGTAATTGATAGATTTAGCAGCTTCAGTCATTGTGAAGATGTATCCCTCAAGAATCACACAGAGGAAATCGGCGCCTGTTGTCACAGGGTTCAAGATGTGCACTGGTATCACTTCATCGAATTCGATGAGCTTCACAACCCGATGTTTACCGACGTCGCTGATAACCGGTCACGCTTACTTAAGATACCGCGAAAATATGGCACCGCGATCGACCGGCAACCGGGAACTAGTGTGCTTGCTCGTCGGCTTCGATAAACTACCGACTGACCGGCGCGACGCATGAAGTGTTTAAGTTTGCACATCAAGCGAAAAATACGAACACACACGCGACGCACATTTGGTGCTGTTGGTGAGTGATAATGATGACGACAACGAAGTGACACGGCTGGATTTTTCAAGTTCAGAGTGAAGATAAGTCTTGAAATCACGTTTTAAGCCATAATTTATTTCTTTTATGGCAGTAAGCTCCAACTCGGATTAACTAATAATCCCATCCCCGTTTGAATGATTTGCAAAATGTTTGCTTAGAATCATATTGATTATGTTTTTTTTTTGACTTTACAAGAGAGATTGTTAGCCCTTGGCTAGTTATATTGATTAAGTCTGATGAAGGCATCAAAGATGCCGGACATTCTTGATCGGGATTTAATGCTAGGTTTTTTCCTTTGTTTTGTTTTCCGTCGATCTTGTTTTCCGTGCTGAGCACCAATGCTACTGACGCCAGGAAGACAGCTCCCACACCTGGACCCTACCTATCGACCCATCAGCTCATCAGCCGGGGACCAACGGCTTTATATTTCCCTGATCAGAGATGTTATGCCTCAGAACATCCCGGTGGTGCCAACTGGGATTGAACCCAGGTCTGCTGGGGTGAGAGGTAATCACGCTTACCACTACACCACCAGCGCCGCTATTTTATGCTAGGTTAGTACCGGTTGGAGCTTACCACCATTATTGTCCGCTTTTCCGCTATATTGGTTCCAAGCAGTAGAAGCTGAAACAGGTGCTTGTGTATGTTTTGGTCATTAACGTATCACGGTCGTGCGACTTTCGGGTTACAAAACAGGTGTTGTCAATTTCTATGAGGCACGCTTATAGGAATTTAAAGTGGCACCATTCTTAGTTATTCTTCCAGCTAAATCTAAGTTGGGCTCGAGATTGAATTTCGGTCCCACTTGGACACGCAACTTGTTCAGCACAACAAGTTTGACCGGAAATGATCGTAATGTGCGCTAGAGTTAGTGGACGGTTCTGAACCAATCAGTTCAGTATAAGTATAAGGACCAATTTTGAAACTCAACATAGTGGTTTCCATACAAACTTTCTTTTGTTCATGAAAAATCACGACTAACTTCTGGAAAGGGATATGTTCGTAAAAATAAAAACAAATTTGTCAACATTACTTTAATATTATCTAAAAAATCGCTGCATTCAGCTAGGGAAAATAATTAATGATGGTGGCTTTTCAAAAAGAAATGTGGAAGTCTTGCTTTAGTATGAATCACTTGATGTCGACGACTAATTGAAATTGTGCATGAACTGGATTAAGATAATAAGGATGTATACGAGAAATGTGAAACACATTTTGAAAATCCAACAGATATTTTTCCCCATAAAACTAACAAAAGGCATCATCAAACCTGAAGCGTTATGCGATTTTTTCATTGATAATGTGCCATGCATCGAACGCGCAAAAAATTAAATAATAATAATAATAATAATAATAATAATAATAATAATAATAATAATAATAATAATAATAATAATTATAATAATAATAATAATTATAATAATAATAATACTAAAAATAATTAATAATAATAAATTATAATAATTGTAATTAAATGTTCAAAAATTAAATGACTGCTTGGAACTGAAAAAGAAAACGGATCATCAACAAGCTGCCATACCAATCCATGATACCGATTTAAACAATTCTGGAGGTTTTGCAGTAGACTGTCGCAGTCATGAGAACCAGAGAATGAGCGTCAATTGAAAAGGCCTTTGAATTGTTAGGCTACATATGTACACTTTTTTTTTATTACAGTAACTTTAACACTCTTGGGTCATTCGTGACTTGTCCGGGGGTGAGATTTGAACTCGTGACTTTGGCGTGAGAGGTATGGATGTTAACCACTACGCCGGGGTCGCCCCCATATGTACACTAGTTCCAGATCTATCTAACGATTCCAGCGACAATGACGAGGCATTTTCTCATTATATTAGTGTGCTTTTCGACGAGAGTGAGTAGTAAAAGGTAAAGAAGACTAAAAAATCGTTAATTTCTAGAATATTTTTTTCTTTTTCGGTAGGTTGATTAATTTCCCGTCATCAGTAAAAAAAAACATAAGTTCAATTAAAATTTCCAATAACATGACTACAGAAAGAAAACGACAAAAAAAATAATTAAAGATTTGTAATTAAATTTAAAATAACTAGCTGATAAAAACTCTTGAAGCTCCATAATAATCACCCCATCCATAAACTACAACAGATATCAAGATCTTTACTCCAGAGCGTTCTCGTATAACCTAGAACACCTATTTATTTTAGCATTTCTATTAACCTGTTGAGCGTTAGTTTAAAACACTAATTCTCATTTGTATCAAGTTCATTTTTTCTGAAACTTTTATTCTTCACAATTCTGTCTTAAAGCCTATTCATCCAGATAGAGATAGCATTTGGCCTAGTGACCTTAATCTCTGTTACTCAATAAATTCTAGGCCTTTGAAATCATAAGATGTATTGAGCATAAAAAAGGTAGAATTTGATTTTGCAAAGTATCTATAAAGATCAATACATTGTTTTGAACACATTAAGCGACTCATAGAGTTGATTTTTTTCCTTTAACTTTAGAAAATACTTTCTGTAATGTTGCTTATATTTTTCCCACAAATAACCTCAAAACAATTACAGTTGGATACGTTTAAAAAAATGTGTATATTTCGTATTTTGTTGAATATTAACAACCGGAAAATTTTTAAGATTTGAACTGGAAGAACCGGGAAAAAAAAAGTCACTGGCCACCCTATTCTACACTTGGGACATACCTCCTCTCGGAGACGGTTGTGTGTTTTTCCTGATCGCAGATGATACCGCAATAGCCGTCAAAGGAAAGATGCCTCTAGAATTAACGAACAAACTTCAACGATGTCTTTGTTGATTATGCAAACACCTGGAAAATCAAAATCAATGCCTACAAACTCAAGTAATCATGTTCCTCCATCGGCAATCGCCCAAACTAAAACCGGCTCCATCTTGTACTGTAATCATTAATAGCACAAGGGTTGAGTGGTCTGCTGAAGTTACATACCTTAGACTGGTATTCGATGAGAGGCTACTGTTCCACTCGCATATAGAAAATACTTTAGTTAAGTGTTGAAGCTTAGTTAGGTGTTTGTATCCGCTGATTTGTCGCAAATCCCGAAGATCGTGAGGGAATAAAGTGCTCAAACTCACAGGAGCAAAGTCCAGGTGGCACAAAACAGAGTGCTTAGGGCACGAAGAGGCAGACATTACCAAAATAGATTCCATAATTAACGAAATTAAGACTACATTTTCCCTGTCGGCGCTGCCGGGATGTTCTGAGGCACAGTGTTGGAAAAGTTCGCGATATTTCACGAAGTTCACCAAGGGAAAAGTTCGCGAGTCATAGTGAGTTTTCGCGAACTTTTCCATCACTGCTGAGGCATAACATCTCTGATCGCGCCTTCCTTCGGAAGGGAAGTAAAGCCGTTGGTTCCCGGTTCATAAGTTGATGGCTCGATAGGTAGGGTCCAGGTGTGGGAGCTGCCTCCCTGGTGTTGGTAGCATTGGTGCTCAGCACGTAAAGCAAATCAAGGAAAATATTATATATCAGAACATGCTTTGATAAGCAATTTGTATATAGTAGGTTAGACGTATATAATAGTTGTAGTTGTTAATAGTAGTTATAAGTAGTCTCCTTTTTCAATTTAAAACAAACCAATCCCATCAAGGTGGTCATTCTATAAAACAGGCCTGATATGACTAGGAACATTAAATACCAATTATAAAATTTCAAATGAACTAAAGTTGAAAAGACGCATACATGTGAACCACACAAATTAAAGAAATAAAGATCTTCTAAAGTAAAAAAAAAACAAAAGTTATCGCATATCGCCCTGCTATGTGAATAAATCTACATTTGTTTGAATCGCAAATTCTCGCGAAAATGAAAACCTTGTGTTAAGGGCGAGTTGGTGGGCGTCGCGAATGCGCAAATCACCACGAACAAGCAAACAGTCGTCATCACTCGCGAGCTAACAAACACCATGTAAGCATCTCCACGTGATAGTAATGATGCGCGTCAAGTTCAAGTGTGTCTGTTTGTGAGCAGACTACATACAGAGTATCTCACAAATTAATCAATGTTGCTACATGTTTGTATGTCACGTATTTCAGTGAGTTCCTTGTGACTGAAGTATGTTATGCAAGAGGCCCGCAACACAGCACTTTAATTTTTGATTGTGTCAACTTAGCTAGTCAGTTGGTGCATTGATGGTCTATTAATCTTAAATTAAAGACCAAATTAAGTTTTTCTCAGTGGCGTAACTAGCTTCTAAATGCAGGAGTGAACCAGGGGCGTGTTAAAAATTATCTTCAAGTGTCTGATTACATTTCGATACAAAATAAAGAAGAAAATGATTTCGATTATTATTTTGATTATTTACTCTAAAAAACGTAATTTCATCATAGTATGAAGCTCTATTTTTCTGATAATGATTATATGATAGACTAGCTTTAACTCCATTTTCGAGAAGTATCTTTCGGGCAGAAAAGTCTCCTCAGCTCACCCAATATTATATGGAACTAAGCTCATTTCCGTCATATTGAATCATTCCCAAGTAACAATCTAAATGCTTGGAAGATTTATTCTTATTTTATCATTGTTTTATCATAGCATCCCTTCCAGCCTGTGGTTGTATTACGGTTTTGTGTGCTTGTCATAAAATCAGGCCGTCAAGCCATCTATAAAACTGTTTTATGACTACTAAATTAAAACTCAGACTTCATAGTTTTAACGGTAGCTGTAAGGTGGTTCTGCATCACTACTTATAACTGAAGAATAAAACCAAAACAAAACATACAATTATGTTTTATGGTACACTTTTTATAACCGATATAAAACTTGAAGCAGTCTTAGACCTTCATTAAAGCTTCATTACAACTATCATCTTTATCAGAGGCCTAAGATTCACAGATAAGAAATATACTGCTACAACAAAAAATACTCTGAAATTTTTTGTCATTATAAAAAACAAATCTATTCAGATATATGAAATGAAAACCCCTTCAGTGCTTCTGAACACGATGAAGATGAGACGATCGACAATATGAAACTCCTGGAGGAACTACAGTTATACGATCCCTACATAAGGCACAGTGCGGTGAAGGAGCTCTTAAAAATATTGAACAAGCGGCTTTCCGATACACTTCCGAAAGATCCACGAACCCTTCTTAAAGCAACGCCGACAGTTTCACTAAATCCGTTTGGAGATGGCCAGTATTGACATCACGGCTTTAAACCTTGTATTGAAAAAGCTTTTAGTGGATCCAATAAGCATTTCTTACATCTTGATTACAAGCGAAAATAGGAGGATCGCTTGGAATGTTGACTTTTTGACAGGTGGTCATGGTTTTTGTTTTGTTTTGATTCGCTGTACCGAATAAAACCAGCAAGCTAGTTATAGAGCTTAAATATAACTTAACGCTCTCAATTTGGACTACGAAATGCTAAGATACAACCATTAGGTTTATGTTATGCTATAGAATTCCAATCTAGGAGAATATGTTATATTGAGGTATTTTTAAGGAGTAGCAAGTTATAACGAAAAAAAATGTCGCCGTATGAACAAATTTCACACAGTATGAATAATTACGCTTTAATTGATAGGCAATAAAACACTTTCATACATCTATGTATAATTAAATAATATATGTGACTGGTTATTGCTCAACAGTAGTAACAGTTTTGTACTAAATAGATAATCTTTGAATGACTCTTTAATGCATGGTGCTAATGCAGACAAATTAAAAATATCCCTATATTTTAGTATTCATATGGCGCACTAAATTTATGCTCCTATTTGGTATAATAATCACCATAAATATTGCACGGCATGCTGTGAAGCATATACAGATTGGTTTAAAATTATAATAAAGTCGTCTTATTTTCAATGTACAATAATATCAGCCATTATTACCAACTGACAAGGATCATGATTTCACATCAAACATCGAAAGAATAAAACCACAATAAAATATTTCTCAATATTAACTATCATCCAAAAACCCCAACTTAAAACCTTCAAAGTTGTCAAAATGTTTTGCGTATCATGTTTTATCAACTTCTTCAGGAGCGATTTATGCGGTTGTAATATAGTTTTATGGTAGTCATTAGAAGGCTGTTAAAACTTTCTGACCTGGAGGAGGTTTTATGTTTTCATTTTTAACAATCACGTCTAGAGTGTGATAAAACTGACATAAATCCTATGCTCCTAAAGTAGTTCGCATATCAAGTTTTAATGACTGCATTAAAAGTGGGCCAATTGGCCATGACATGGCTGTATTGCGGTTCTCAGGAGATTGTTAAAGCAATGTGGTCGTCAGTGAAGGTTTTATAATTTGGTTATATCAACTGCTATAAAACTTAAATAAAACAAAAATTGTTGCTTGGGTTACTCTGGTGTGGCAATAGGTACCAAAACAGTTTCCAGTGAGTATCAGTCAGTTTAGATGCATCTCAAACTGTATGATGGCTTTTTGATGATATACCAGAAAAGTTACATCAAAATAACATCATCACTGTAGCAAAGCTCATTAGTAAGTGAGAGGGGAAAATGATCAGGGATATGATAGCTCCTCATTGTCATTATCTATGTTAATTAGCTCACAAATGGAAACTGTTGGGACATATGTGAATGTTTGCATTTGAAATTAATTTTACTGTGGAGCGAGATAGGTAAATGGTCAGATTTGTGTCTATCCAATTCATATGAAACTTAGTGTATCTTTTCGACAGGGTGATTATGAATCTTCCAAAGATATTTAGACCTTTTTGGCTCAAGAATCACATTTTAAAATGGAAATACTGCTGCTGGCCCCGACGACGACAATCATTCAGTCAATCATTCTATAGATTGGATATCTGATGCGTCCGAAATTCCCGGTGCTGCAGAATCGGTCCCTCCGATGCCCGATAACGATCTCGCTGAACCGGACAGATTTTAGATGCCTTTTTGATTCCAATTTCAAATCCCTCCTACTTGGAGAAATATGTTCTGCAATGGATTGCTATGTTCAGGCCGTCAGCAAAAAAGTCTGGAAATTAACATTACAACAGCTTCGTGAGTGAAAACAAGGCGACAAGCTACAAGGTGTATGACTACCTTCTTGTGATGTATACAGGGTGTATCGAACCGTTACAATGGATCATCCAGCAGAGCTCTTTGATCCAAGCCACCCCATTGAGCATGGTAGCTAAAGTCTGCATAAACTATCGCCTATCCTACGATGTACTCGGCCAGATAGGCGTATCAGCTTGAAAAATCAAGGAATGTCATCACACTTTTTTTCTATGTCAATCTTCATCAAGGCAAAAGTTAGTTTTAACGATTACTTTAATATCCAAATTTACGAAACATTGCACTTATCGAGAAAGCAATTTTTCACGTTCAGGTCAACCCTTAAGTATGGTTTAGTATGGCTCTGGATCCAAAGGTCCCTTTGCATCCTGACGCTGGTTATCGATGTACACCTCAATGTTGACCATGGCTCCCTTGTTTTCCTCTCCGGGGTAGGCAATATGTGGTACTTGGGCGGCGTAGGGTTGAGGAACGTCACTTGGTGGCTGTTCTGGGTTGTCAGGGTAGGGTGGATACGCTTCAACAGGTTTTTCATCCTGGTTGTCCACGTTAACCCGAATGTTGACTAGTGGGGATGCGATAGCAACCGCCACTAACACCGATAGAACTAGCAAGGTTTTCATTGTGATGTTTTCCTTGATCGGGAAGATTACACTGACTGTATGGTTGCAATGATGGATGGCATGTATTTATACTCTGAGGACATATTTTCCCCAGTCGACTGTCTATCTAACGGGCTAACGGAAGATACAGAAAATAATCTTTTATGGCAGTGATTTTATTGACCGTTGGTTCCGCTATGCGGCATTCTCTATCTTACCGATTCTGATAACGGTACACGGGAACAAATCCAATCTATGAAATGAGAAATACGGAAAGAGGAAAAGAAGCTAAACTCAACCTTGCGATGGAAATTGAAGAAAGTGCGATCTGACAAGAAACAGCTGGAGCATTCGTTTGCAGCAGGTAGTTTTTTACGATTGCATTCTACTATGCACGAAGAAAATGCAACCAATGAGCAAAAATCCGTTTTGATTATGTTTATGATTAATCTGTCTTTTGCATTGCTACAAGACCAGAATGTAAACCAAGTGACGGTGAAGAAGACATCGATCGCAAAACATATGAACAGTAGAAGGATCTCTGAGAGGCATCCATGCAGCTAGCAGGAGTATCCGATGAAATTACGACAAACGTTTCCAAAATACATTCTAGAAGGAACGGTGTCAGATACCAATTCATCAGATATTCGTACAGCCCCTTAATCAATCGCAATCCATGGACTCGGCTCAGAATATTTTTGGTTTCGAGACTATTTATTGATGCAACGACAAAAGCTCCGATAACTGGCACGCAAATCAGGCGAGACAGATTTCAAATCTGTGAAACAGGTGATAGCGGTAGCAAAGCTATGCGACTTCGACTAAATTATCTTGATAGAGCAGGTATTGGACTCAATTCAACGAAAATGGAACGATGAGATGTATTAGCGAGATCCACAACAGGTACAGGTGGCAGCTGTTACTGCTGGTAAACCAGAGAACGAGGATTTCAATAATAATCGGTTAGGCAATGACGAACAACGATTTGGTGGTAACTGGAGAGGTGCTACAGGAAGATATGTCAGAGAGGCAGCTTCCCAGCAAAACAAATGCTGGAGGTGTTTGAGTAACTGGCACAACGCATAGTTGAGTCTTCTGGTGGAAATGACATTACGATTTATCCTAGGCTACTGCTGTGGAGTATTGTAGTTGATTGATTTTGGGCAGAACAATTCGGGATGTTTAGAAAATATAGGGTGCACGCTTGATCTAGTTTGGGATACATTATTGATTGCTTTCGAAAACATAATTTCATTTGAATAGTTTGTTTAACCAGGGCTTAAACAATCGTTACATTGGTCATAGCTTGTTATGATAGCCTGAACAATGCGTAAAGAGCAAATCAAAACATTGAACGTCACGCACAGCAAAAAAATAATTTTGATATCACATCAAAGTGGATGCACTACAATCATGTCGAAAATTTCATGTAATTTTTATGACCACATAAATAAACAAATGCAGTAAAAGCAGCGTAATGTCAGTTCATGCATTGTATTAATGATAATTTTGTCCTTTTTAGCAAGTAATATTACACCATATTTTCGACATGATTGTAGTGCATCCACTTTGACGTGATATCAAAATTATTTTTTTGCTGTGCGTGACAGTGGAACTTAATGAAAGCTTAAGTGCTTTTTCGTAGCTTTTAGTTATCGGATAAGAAGGATCGTCGGTTGCAGTGGCTTGCTGACTGAGCAGAAAAACGCGGTCCCGCAAAACTTGTCGTCGTCGTCGGTGCCGGGTTTGAATGGTTACAACAACTTGAGTAACTCGGACTTTAAACTAATGTAAGCAATTTTCTGAATAATAAATAGGGGAAATGGCTCTAATGTTGACCTATAGGTCTAAGATTGGGCCCTTCGCTAAAAATCAGCTATTTGTCAATTTTATCTAGATGCACGCGTCATTGGACGGTATTAATGGTTATTTTTGGTTGCTATTATAAATTTTGTCTTAATCATTTGCCCTTGGAAATACATCAAGTAGAAGAGTTTTCCAAAGTATGGTGAAAATTTTAGCCCAAAATATTAGGAAATAAAAAATACCTTCAATGGTGAAAATATGCCATTTTTTGACAATTTGGATTTCTGTCGGTAATCAGTCTGTTTACTGTAGTTACTGTAACAAAACAAAATGTGGGTACACCTTTAAGAATTCTTTATAAAAACAAAACCTTCAAATTGACGTCCTAAGATCACGAAAAGCATATTTGGTTGTGGAGAAATCTCTTCTGAAAGATGAAATTTTTAAAAATCTCGAAAATCCTGGGTTGTAGCCGAGAGCGATCTAGGCCCTTTAGAGCAAAATAAAAAAAGGCATTTGTTCAGAATGCCAAAATAACCGTTTTGGCCAAGTTTGGTTAAAATCGGTGACATCGACCACAACTTTTTTTAATTCTGTACCCACTTGAGGTGGAATGACCCATATACTTCTATTAAAAAAAAACATTTACTTCGTTTCATTACTATTACTCAAAATTACCTTTCTTAAGTCAATAAACATACAATGAACTCGTAAATGACCTGTTATCAATATATATATATATATATAAGGATGTCTATTTTGATTACCAGAGATATGTATCCCAGTCCAAAACGAAAGATTCTATAAGAGAGTTCAATCAGTTAGAATGCTCTTGCGGAGATAGAGCAGCATCTAATGTTTGTTGATCTGATAATGAGAGAGAGAGAAGGATTAGTAATTTCCATTTAATCCCACTACCTTATTTGCTTATCATTGACAGATATGCGTATTTCGTCTACAATGTGCAGACTTCTTCAGTGTCTTGTACTAATACTCGAGTAAAGAAAACATCGCATTTTTCCGAATATATATACATTAATTTCCTGTAGGATCAGGTACTCCACTGCTTACTCGTTGATGTGTCCTAGGAAGTATCAGGAAAAGTCATGTTTGTCCGTTTCCTTGATCCCTGTTGAGTAAAGTTGAATTCCGTTGTTTGTTGAACTCGAGGCTCTCAGAAACATTCAATTTCCATGGTGTAGATACGGTTCGTAAAATCGTGATGTCCTCCGTCGATAGTTGGTGGTCCTCTGTGAAGATGTGTTCTGCAACCTTTGATTTGAAATCATATGTTAGGCCTTTTTCCTCTTGCTTTTTGGCCTTATTAACCTCCGCTATATGTTCTTTAAATCTAGTTGCTAAAGTTCCCTTGGTTTGTCCTACGTATAATTCGTTACAATGATTACAGCTTACTTTATATACACCTGCTTTACGTAAAACATTAGCTGGGTCTACAGTGGATCCTAACAGTGATTTTAACTGGTTATGGTTACTGGTGAAATATAAATCTAATCCGAATTGTTTTAACTGTGGTCTTAGCTTAGCCATCAAATCAAAATTTTAGATCCAATACCTTCGTGTTTAATCGCTTGGATCCAAGGATGGATTCCTTTCCCATTTTGAAGAGCGACTAAACAGCTGGTCGAGTCAGTAAATATCGTTGGTTCGTATTTGCCAATTTCTTACAAAGCAGTTTTAAACCCTAAATGTATGATTTGTGGTTTCACCATGTTTACAGACAAACATAGGTATGTTGCCAAATGGCAACACTATGCATTTAAGGGTTAAGCGCAAAAGCCTGTGCAGAAAATATACAACAGTTTCCTGGGCAGACTGAAATCACTCCTTTTGATATCTGTAACGATTCCTGCACCAGTTTTCTCATTGTCCTTAGATTCATCGATAAATACTATCGTGTTGAATATTTATTCGTTAGAAGCTCAACAAACTTGAAAGTCAGTGTTTACTCGGCTGTCGTTAAAAGCAGGGCACTCTCGATGTGTGCCACACGATCGTCTATTTTCTCGGCAGCAACCATTGTGTGGTCCTCCTCATTGTTCTTCATCAGCAGTTTTTTCGGTCGATGCGTCGTCGATGTTTAGTGATGAGTGTGTGAGTGCTGACCACGTTTTGCGTCCATTGCTGCAATGGGAGCGCTCTGACCCCCGTTGGCGATACTGCCATACAATGAAACCACTGGAAGCGGCTCCAGTTCTAGTGGAGGAGGCTTTTTGGATAGCAGAAGATAAAGTGTTTATTGTGTTGTACCTTTTGATTATAGTTTTACGATGTATTATATAGTGACCAAGAACTCTCAGCTCTGTAAAGTTAATTCGATTGAGCTATATCAAAAAAATTAATAAACAAACACTTGAAAGCCCTGCTTTTACTGTTTTCCTCAAGTCGTTACTTATAGGAGGTGATGGAGTATACCACTCTCTGTTGGTTACTCTCAGTACACTACAGACGTTCGGCATGGAGGCTCCTGTTGCTGCGCTGGATCAGTATTGGACTAAATGTCAGACACCCCGCTTCAACCATAATGGAGGTGATTAGACTAGTTCTGCACCAGAAGCTTGTCTTTTGTCCTTTCTTTAACGTCGGTCTCTGTTCCGCAATCTAGTGCCAATCACCGACGGACATCGATTTCCATCCATTCCACACCTGCGTAGGATATCGCACCCATTCAAAACACATGGACCGGGACCAACGGCTTTACTTCCCTTCCGAAGGAAGACGTGACCAGAGATTTTTATGCCTCAGAAAAATCCCATCGGCCTCGGCTGGGATAGAAGCGTCGTATCACCTTATTGTATGTTGGGGTTAGAGTGCGTTCTATAGCTTGGAGGTTGATGCTGGTGAAACCTAGATCACACAGTATCTTGGAACTCACGAGACTCACTAGACGACGTCCCACTACTCGAAGTATGTTTAATCACTGTACGCAGTTGCGTTTGGTTTCTCTAAAATGCTGAAGAAGATTAATGTTCGTATCTTCCATCAAACCAAGATTTCACATTTTTCTAAAACGTGGTATAGGAGTACCATTGACTTTGATAGCTCGACCATGCTTTCGATGTTTTATATTGCCGGTGTGTAATAGCTTGGCGCTTCCCTTAGTTCAGTTGGTAAAGGCGCAGCTACAACGCAATACAATGCTGGAGGTGGCTGGGTTCGATTCCCGGTCAGGTCTAGGAATTTTTCGGGTTGGAAAATTTCTCGACTTCCCTGGGCATAGAGTATGATTGTACTTGCCACACAATTATACTAAAGCAAAAATGGTACCAGGCATCTAAAGCTCTCAATTAATAACTATGGAAGCATCTACAACACTAAGTTGAGATCACGCAAAAAGCTAACATGCAATAAGCAATAAGCTTGAAATGCGAAGAAGAAGAAGAAGAAGTAGAAGAAGATGTGTGTGTGTGTCGCTGAGAATTAGCCAGTAGAAGTGTGGACGCTGCTTAGATTGTCGAGAGTACGTTAATTCCCATGTATGCATTGCTGGTTTGATTCGGTAAAATATATTTTAAATGAGAGTGGAAAAGGAGAAGGATGTAGACAATATAAAGTTGATAGTAAATTAAAAGTAACAATAGTTGTAGTGTATCAAAAATATAATAATGTATTTAATAACAATAAATCGTTTGTAGCTTAGTTTGAGGCACCAATAGTTGAGGGTTTGAAAAATAAATAAAGCGAAAGCACTAGCGAGCACTCAATGAGCGAGAGAGTGTGAGAGTAAAATAAGAAATAATGTGAAAGCTCTTAAGAGCGCATGAGTAGTTCTAGTATGTCTGTCAGAGAAATATGTAGTAAAAACATCACAAGCAAAAGAACTTCCCCGGAAATTAAGAACGGGATAAGTTGATCAGTTTTGAGACAGACGTGAACAAGAACAGTTCAGTTCTTCATAGTTCGTTGGAAGTGCTACCTAACATGAAGCTTTTGTGTGATAATATATTAGCTAGATAATGTACTTAGAAGAGGGTAGGTAGATATTTCCGTTAGAGTACGGCAGTATGAAAATTGAATATAAGTTGAAAATGAGCGAAGAGCCATTAATGCGACAGTACAAGTCAAACGCACACTTCTTTGCCTAACCTGTCGCATTAATGGCCCTTCACTCATTTTCTATTTATATGCCGTACTCTAACGGAACTATCTACCTACCCTCTTCTATGAACATTCTCTAGCTAAAAAATTATCACACTAAAGCTTCATGTTAGATAGCATTTCCAACCAACTCTGGAAATCACAAACTTCGAGTTTGAAGTAACATAAAAACACTTTGAGAGTTCAGTTCTGTTGAGTGCTGGTTTGGAAGGTGGAAAAATATTATGCTGACTACTTTTATGGGGTATTTACACTTGTGCTGATTCACGTGCTGGTGAATCTGTCGTTCGCAAACTGATGGTCATTAGCATGATGTAAAGAGTTGTTCGGTGCTGATTATCAGTCGTGCATTAATTTTTGGTACAAACTTGTTCGGATTACACCAATTTTAGGTAATCAATATATTCATATGTAAACAGGCCATTAGTACAGTTCTAGAATACTATACCAGTACAAATGAAAACACCCCATTATGCCCATATTCCCGGTATCCATTTTTGTAGGTTCAATAGCACTGATGCCAGTTGCAGGCAAAAATAGTCATCACTAAAGAGTTTTTAGCAGCTGATTTTTATGATTGATGAGGATGAATGCTTTGAACTATCCGGAAACCCAGCAAATGAAATCTTCATGGGCCCTGGCCAAGGAATTTCTACCGAATACTCGATAAAAGAAGCTAAAACAATCGCCAAGATCTAAAGTTTGCTTCTTGGCATACAATTTAATTCCGACAACCTCGACTGGAATTGACCCCAGACCCATTGGGATGAGAAAGCAGCCACGCCGTGCCAGCAATCCTTATATGAATGTCATCACTTTTTTCTATGTCAATCTTCTTCAAGGCACAAGTTAGTTTTAACGATTACTTTAATATCCAAATTTACGAAACATTGCACTAATCGAGAAAGCAATTTTTCACGTTCAGGTCAACCCTTAAGTATGGTTTAGTATGGCTCTGGATCCAAAGGTCCCTTCGCATCCTGACGCTGGTTATCGATGTACACCTCAATGTTGACCATGGCTCCCTTGTTTTCCTCTCCGGGGTAGGCAATATGTGGTACTTGGGCGGCGTAGGGTTGAGGAACGTCACTTGGTGGCTGTTCTGGGTTGTCAGGGTAGGGTGGATACGCTTCAACAGGTTTTTCATCCTGGTTGTCCACGTTAACCCGAATGTTGACTAGTGGGGATGCGAAAGCAACCACCACTAACACCGATAGAACTAGCAAGGTTTTCATTGTGATGTTTTCCTTGATTGGGAAGATTGCACTGACTGTATCGTTGCAATGATGGATGGCATGTATTTATACTCTGTGGAAATATTTTCACCAGTCGGCTATCTGTCTAACGGGTTAACGGAAGATACAGAAAATAATCTTTTATGGCAGTGATTTTATTGATCTTTGATTTCGCTGTGCGCCTCTCTATCTTAACGATTCTGATAACGGAAGCATCATAAAATCATCCCTAAATTTACACATTAGCTTTGCGGTAACTGTCGATTGGTGTTAGACAAGATATCTTTATCAGCTCGTTTTGGGTCGTCTTAAATTTATTATGTAATTCTTGTTTTGTTTGTCTAATGATGTGACGTCAATTGTTTTTTTTTTTGTACTTATTTATCGGGACATCTATACTGTGCATTCTAAAATTCTACAACTGAACCCATTAAACAAAACAAAAAACACATGATAATCCTTGTTACATTCTATGGCTTGTTAATAGTGACATGAATCGGGTTGCTCCACCAAAGATGATCTTCAGACAAGACACGGAAAATGTTTGGGCCAAAGGGCTCAGAATTTAAAAAAACTTATTGGAACCAAAAACCACTCTAAACACAAATATTTCTAAAGAATTTAAAAAAAAGTTAGATTATTGACACATGGACTTCCTTGGACCACATTTGCCTCATATAGAAATGTTCCGGGTGTCACAATGGAAGTAACTATTATCTCGGGCATAATATAAATTCGCACAAAATAATTAAAACCAATCAATATTGAGACATTTTTCTATTTTTTTTTCTCTAGCAAACGACGCGTTGCACTCCTATGAAGAATATCATTGCGGCCTTTTCTTCTGCGCGGTTTACACTTGTGCTGATTTGCTAGTGCTCGTGAGCTTGTCACTCAAAAAAATGGATATCAGCATGATGTTAACAGTTTTTCGCAGTTGATTAACATTCGTGTATCATTTTATGACGCATACTTGACCGGTCTACATCAACTTTGGTTAATCAGATTTATAAACCAACACTTGTGTAAACCGGGCATCGTGATTTTCGTTTAAAAAAAAATCAAACACCGAGTTATTTTTTTTATGCAATGAACCTTTTGTGATAAAGTGAAAGGCCATGCGGTATATCAAATCGGCTGAATGTTACAATCAGGGTTATCAAAGCAACAGATTAACAGTCAGAGTACCAAGCCTGCAAAATATGTGTCTTTGCTTCATTAGTTTTCCGTCGATCTTGTTTTCCGTGCTGAGTACCAATGCTACCAACTCCAAGAAGGCAGCTCCCACACCTGGACCCTACCTATCGACCCATCAACTCATGGACCTTGGACCAACGACTTTACTTCCCTTCCGAAGAAAGGCGTGATCAGAGATTTTATGCCTCAGAAATGCCCGGCGGTGCCGACTGGGATTGAACTTAGGCCTTTTGGGGTGAGAGGCAATCACGCTTACCACTACACCACCAGCGCTGCTATTAAATTTGTGTCGATGCAGCGCTATTCCGTTGCCGAGCAGCGAGCTTGCTCAAAGCATTGGCACGCAGGCTTCGTACTCTGAGAGTCAATATGCATTTCTACAGATTTTAAACCCAAGAATCCAGATTTACAGATTCCAGATTTTGAGGTTTAAGGTGATTCCATGTAGAGTACACAAATGGCCACACGTAGGCTATACATGCACACATTTTCAATTACACACATCTCGAAAATTAATGCCCCATTTCACCTGAAAAATTTGTTGTACTGCAGCATACATGAAGTAGCAATTTTGCTACGTCATGTATGCTGCAGTACAGCAAACGTTGAATAACAGTTGCATTGTAGGATCCCTTCAAGTGGTTACGAGAATAAGGATCTCACAGCGAAACATCTTAACATAGAATTCACGTTCTTTTGTCTGGCTCGTCTGCTTTGAAAAACATAACGAGGACATTACCCAACTAACAATTTTTGCAATGTAAACGCTTTACTCATTTCATTTTTACAGCCTAAAGCTGTATTTAGATATAATACGATATGAGGAAACCTTTACTCAAACTCTAAACAAGCAAATTTGGTGAACTTAGTCAGCTACTAATGGCTGTTGGGACGGTTGGGGCAAACTCTTATTGCATATCAATTTACGCTTCTGTACAGCTGTTTTCCTGCTGTTTAGTTAAGTGTGAATTTGAAAGGCACTTGCTCAACCTTTACACGATTATCCAATAAACACTACACAGTTTTCTCTTGACGCCAGGTTAAATATTGTTAACGCATTTTTGTTTTGTTTGAGGAATTTATTAAATTTATTTTACTGCGAATCAAATTAATCGAAATTACTTATAAGCAAACCACCAATCTGTGTTGGAAAAATATCAAAAAATCAAATCTCATCAAAGTCCAAGATCACGCTTGATTTGCGCAGACAAAAATCAACAAACACACAACTGCGGTTGATATTGCAAGCTGTGATGTCGCAGTTCGGAATATCAAGCTAACTAAACTCACAAGCTGCAAATATCTCCAAACTGTGGTGAGATTGAGTTTCTTGATTTTTGCTTTACACCCGAACGCAACCGAAACTTCCTGGCGGCAGTCGTTTCGTGTCTGCAATCGGTGAAGATAAAAAAGAGATGGCATTATTATACCTTCTCTTTCTAAGAAAACGAGGTGCAACGAAATCATTTTTGCGTCGATTCAACTCTCAGCTTCAATCGAGGCTTCAACTTTACACGTTGTGAATAGTCTCACAATATCAAAGGAGCTTGAAAAATCGATATCAAGCATTATATTTTGCTCCAATATCACGCGTGATATTGAGAGCGTATGAGAGCGGAAAAATATCAATTTGCTAATGATCATGCCATCACTGCCACCAATGTATTTACCAACTTCGCTAAGCCAACACTTTGAACTGATGTAAACAAATATACAGGCCATTCTACAACAAGATCGCTGAATAGAGGCTTTATTATAGTGCCCATGAATCACTCGACTAGTTAATTTTGCTTTGTTAGGAAGCAGAGTAAACGCTGTAAAACTGCACACGTCTAAAAATAAACTTAGCTGACTGTAAAATAGCTTCCACAGTAGCGCTAAAACAGTTTATTAGTTGAGCACATATTGTTTAGTTGTTGAAAAAGCACTTTTGATGTTTATGTTATTCAGCAAGAGTGGTTGGTTGTGTAGAAGCCATAGCTTTATTAGCTTTGGTTTGCAGCTAAAAGTTGAAAGTTGATTAATATTTGCATAGAAGTGATAGTAGCGTTTATTGGCTGATGTTACTCAGTGTGACTGACAAATTGAATAATGGCTGTGAAAAAGTTGAGTAAACACTCTCCAAAACTATTTTGCTAGCTCCTAATTGTAGCTGTATCAGCAGCTTTTTTCAGCTATTTTACAGCACAATGCTGGAAAAGTTGGCTGATAAAGCTGAAAATGTTAGTTGGGTGTTTCAGCGTTATATTGAAAAATATTAATGCCTAGAATTTTAATCGCTTCCTCCTGGAATAGTAGTTTTCTGGGTAAGAAATCCCCTGCCAAAATTTGGCTGACGGGAACACCTCCCTCAAAGGGCTTGAAGTTTGTATGGGAAAAATCGACACAATGAACGGAGGAACGATCCACTTTCACATTTGCGGCTCTAGTTGGTCGATTTTCTTCATGTAAAAAAAGAAAATCTTTGGAGTATTGGGAAGAACTTTGATGATGATCGAATGTCAATCCGTGTTAACCATGAAAAGTTATTAGCGTTTCAAATGAACACTACCTACCTTACGTTTGGTAGGGGCCTATCGCACTTTGTGCGGGTTTATTTTGACGAACAGGCTTAAGAACAGCAAAGTTTACATGGGTATAACGTTATTGTTTCGCCATGGAATTTCCCGAAACTTTTACAGTAAGCACAAGTAGAACAATGTACCAAATTATGGTCTACTGAAAATTGGAACAGATTGGCCTAGTCCAGGGGGAAAAAGTTCCAGTGGTAGAACAAGGTGATGCTGGAAAACCACAAAGTAGCAACCTGGGTCCTTTGTTATTCTCAATCTTCATCAACGAGCTTTGTCTCATACTACCATCCGGCTGCCGTGTGTTTTACGCTGATGACGTCAAAATATACATGATCATTAAAGGTATCGAGGACTGCTATGCTCTACAACTGCTGCTGAATTGTTTTGCTGATTGGTGAACCTGGAACATGCTGACGTTGAGCATCCACAAATGAAACATTATATCGTTTCATCGCAAGCTCAACCCGATTACGAACGATTATTCAATTAATGGTCAGTCCCTTGAGCGTGTTCTTCAAGTTCGAGATCTTGGTGTCATCCTAGATTCAGCGCTGAACTTCCGATCACAATACAACGATGTGTAGAGCCAACCAGCAGCTGGGATTTATGTTCAAAATATCCTGCGAATTTACCGATCCTCTCTGTCTACGATCTCTGTACTGCGCTCTGGTGCGATTGATTCTGGAATCCAACTTTGTAGTATGGTGCCCGTACCAGTCAACCTAGACTGGTACGATCGAAACAATTTAGAGAAAAATTTGTGAGATATGCCCTACGACGCCTTCCGTGGCGAGATCGGTTGAACTTACCACAATATTTAGATCGATGCAGATTATTGGGACTGCAGACGCTTGAGCAGAGATGGAATGATACCCAAGCGGTGTTTGTTGCTAAAATTCGGACAGGAGAAACGAACGCACCGGAGATACTAGGTCAACTTGACCTTTACGTTCCTGAACGATTGCTTCGCCAACGAAACTTTTTGCTGCCCGGAACGGCCTTCATGATCCTGTCCGCTTTATGCCGGCTAGGTTCAACGAAGTCTACATCCTCTTCGACTTTAACTCTACTGTGGCAACATTTAAGCATAGACTGACTGAATTTCATTAATGGATCGAGTGAGATTCGTTACTATGAAAGGTGAGTAATATTCCATTGCTCCGAAATTCTTCCTTTTATGCTACCTTATCTTTTTTTCTCGATTCACTACTGCCGACGAGGATTTCTTCGGATGATGGATGATGATGATGATGGATTGAATTATAAGTTTTTATGTGTTGACTACAGTTGATATTTGAAGCCATGATTACTTTATGTTATGTTCACGGATGTGCTTGTTTTGTAATGTTTGCACTGTATTGTGAAAAGATATGGGGTTTTTACGCCAGTTAAATTGGCTTTTCCCCATCACATTCATTAAGGGGGTAGTACACTTTGAACGTCCAAATAGTAAGGCATTTTCGTTAATTTTTTTAAGCAATAAAACACTCAGGGAGGGCAAATATGATATAACCCATTTATTAGTCATCCTTCGAACTACAATTTGTATTTTTTTAACTCGATTGGCGTCTCTCCGTGGCCGGTGCACCAGGTCGCGCGGGCGTCCTCGCGCGGAAGTCGGAAAACGGCGTGGGAAAATACTCCTTTCCATGTGATCCTGGAACAAATATCGAACAAAAATCCTGATTAGTAATGAAATTTGGGTTAGAAATACGTATTCTGACTTTTTTTAAATAAATTTTTTCAAAAGTTGTGGCCTTAGGAAAAAAAAGTCCATTTTTTTCATCCTTAAAATGCTTACAAAATCGTGGATTAAAAATCCATTTTTGACTAAATCGAAAATGTGGATACGTCTCTCTAAGCTGAATTTAATTCTGAACAAGATAACCTAGGCGATATCCAACTGGTTAGAGTTATTTCCCACGCCAGTTTGAAAAACCCCGTTTTGAGATAAACGCGTTTAAAGATAAAATTGCTCTCTCAGCGCGCCGGTACATGTTTTAGGAAATCGCTTCGTAAAGTGGTAAGGAATATTCTGGCAGACTTGGAACATTTTAAGCCAAAAAAAAAGCATTTTTTTGAAAAATCAAAGTGTACTACCCCTTAAGACGACAAAAAGTCAGATGAATAAATAATTCAATAAATACTAAGTATCCACTGGAAGCAGTGACTGGACGTAGAGATTACGGGGCCCTTGTGTTGGCCACCCACCATTCAACGGTTGGGATAATGCAATGGTTAAAGGCGTGTAGGTAGAGGTAGCTCTCATATTAGACGAAAATCATTTTTAAGCCACGCTTATGAAATTCATACGAGTCGTTTATAAGTCGAGCCTTATAAAATTATTAAGTTTATTTGCCTCAGTGTACCAAAATGCACACTGGCCTCGATGCAAGGCAAAACTAGTGACACGGGGTCGAGTTCAACCGCTACCGACCGGGCAGAAAAGGTCTTCCTAGCAGGTAATACGCCATATTTTACGATAACAAGTGACTTGGGACTAATTTTGGAATGCTCTAAGGGCCTTTTCTACCTTTTTGTGTTTCTTGAGAGCTTCATTCGGCGAAGGGCCATACTAGTGGCATTCATTTCAACACCGGGCATGGTTGAGAACCTCGAAGACGGCCAGTTTCATTGTACCAAAGGCATTTCAAGCTAAAAGTGCATCGGTGAGTCCCTGCGAAAGCGAATCGACGGGCATGGAAAGTTTGGACCGGAAGAGGAGCACGCTCATGCTCAACGGGCGAATTCCCACGAAGTGTAAGTTGTGGAGGATTGAAACTGAACCGACGAGTAAGGGAATTTTGAACCGGAAGTCACGTCCACCGGGCGATTGCACAAGAAGTGCTAGTAGTGGAGGAACGTAGAGTGGATTATAGCGTTCTGGTGTTGCGCGATATGGAGGAGCAGCAGAAGCGGATCTAGGGGGACACCACTGAAGATGGTAGTAAGAGAAAAAGGTAGCATAGATAGGAAAGCAGGCAAAATGTTGCCTAATATAATGCAAGTACCATGAAGATGCTTGATTGTCTATTTACTGCATTGTACATCGTATGTCCTTACCGTTAAGTTACCTTCCTGTCCGAATTGAACCAAAAACTCGTGATGCATTCACCGAAACACGAATCTGTGGACACCCACAAACCACCTTCCGCCCAGGTGCTTGATTGGGGTAGAACTTCAATGTTCAAGTCAGATCAAGCCACCTACAAGTCTGTACCGTCATTATCGCAACTTGTAACAGTATGTCCAGCTATGGCAAAAAGGTATAGTATCCACTTTATGACAACCACTTCCACTTGTTTATGAATTTTCAGGTATTTTTAGCTATCGAAGTATGAGTTTTGACTCAAGTCAGTAAGCCACCACTTCTCCGGATGTACCCTGAACTTACCTGGAAGTGGCCAATGTGATTCTGAGCACCATTGAGATTATATCCGAATTATAATGTGATTTGGTGTCATATGATGGGTTTTGGATCAAGCCAAAAACTGACCACATCCCTGGGAGTACTCGGGACAAGTCCACCTTCTTTGGCTAAAATTGGTCTTTATTGTAAATTCTAATGTGATTTTATGTGCCGAATTATGAATTTTGGACCCAGTTAGAAGCTGGTCTTGTTCCTAGGGGTATCCAAAACATGCTCTGATGGGGAAAATATGGTCCTGGACACTTGATTTGACTAAAATTGATCATGCTTCTGAATTCCAATGCAAGTCGAAGTGTCTCATGATGAGTAGTCAATGTTCTAGTTCTATTACAGTCACACATCCCATATTCATTAGCACATTTTCCAGTCATATCTCCGGAATTGGTTAACCGATTCCAACAATTTTCAATATCTACTCAGTAAGATGATCTGCTCAAATCCGCTCAGTAAGGTGAGCTGGTTTGTCCATCTCTTATTTCTAGGAGATAAATACATGGCATGAAGAGCTTTTAATTCCATTATCATCATGAATCTAAACCTGCAGTTGAAAGAAACGTCTAACTGGAAACAAAATCATCACACGCCTTCAGTATTGATGAGATACTGTTTATCGATCCGATAAGCTCAACAGTTTCATGTTACCGTGGTGCTATGTTCCACCACTTCAACTAATTCAATGGCTCCCCATTTGAACTTGCAGATGTTGCAAAGCATAGCGGAAACTCATTCTGACAAACGCTCACTATAAAGCAACCTTCATCAGCATTCGTATCGTCTGAAGCATATAAACTATCCAGAAAATAATTTCTTCCAAAGCCATATGGATTTAATGTTTCTGCTTTGCTTCACTTGCTGGTCCTTTCTATGTTGTGCGTGCTTAGCCATCTTTTTTGTTGCTGTGGAAAATGGTTCGTGCAATGATGGGTGGTTGGCTCTCGAGGGAGTAGATCACTTTCCATTAAAAAAAAAAGTAATAAAATAAAACTGTATGTGATAGGAAGGTAGTAGCATATATTCTCGACAAAAGTTGAATCCTTTTTCTCACAGCTAGAGAGCTACACCAATCTGTAATGCCCATATGCATATGCGCATCGTGGAGGAAGTTAAGACGGGTGAAACGGAAAGAAAATGGACTGGATGACCGAATGGAATAAATCGAGTGACTAGAAATGCTGACCCTGGGAGAGAGCCTTTCCCACGCCGGTAACATATTGTCAGTATAATCCCGTAAGTCCACAATTGCATGACTTCTTCTGAACACACAATGTTCCAGCATCAGCATACAGCACAGTGTTTCTAATATTGTTGCAGAAGCAGTTTTTGCTTAGATACTCTTCGAACCCTGCACTAAATATTCCCTTTCCATGACGGTCATCATGCCTGTTGGCACTCACCTAAAAATGCTGCACATCGTTATTTAAATTCTGGCCCACGATGGGTCACTGCACCTGACCAACTACGCCAACAAAATTGGAAGCACCTTTTTTACGCTCCGGTGTTCTTCAATGTGGTTTACCGGCCGTGTCTGCGTCCGTGGCGCAGTTGGGAGACAAGTACCTGCCACCATTACAAAACCAATCCCATAACTTTGCATCGAACAAGTGTGTCGGTCCCTGCGCCAGTGAACTTAATTTTATTAATTTAATGCAAATTTGAAATCCCGTTAAACTTTTTTACAACTTCTTGTCCGGACCAAAGAGTTCCCGGGTGCCAGTTCGTGCATGGCAAGTCAAGATGATAATTAGCTTCCCTGACAGTTTTAAATTTTACACTCTATAACTCTATTCTTCTGTCAGTTGATATACAATTCCCTTTCTCTTGGGGGCAGCTGCGAGGGATAGCGGCAAAAATAAACTTTTCAGCACGGTTACTTGATCATAAAACGCATAACACCGACCGCATTAACTCGATTATGAAAATGTGTCGCCGTAAAATATGCACTATGTAATTTTTTGAAGCGCATTTTCCTCTTGTAATTCTAGGGGCTTTTCAGAATGACAATGAGTGCAAGCTGTGACGATACAACGCTGCTGTGTTATATTCTGGTTCTTTTACCTGGAGGGGTAAGTCACTGAAGGTAAAATGGGGGTAAGACGGACCCCTAAGGGTTGTTATTGTTTTATCGTCAATAAATACAGCATTTTGTTGTAGGTTAAACTCATGTTTATAGAAACTACACACTTAGTTTTTTTCTATCGAGCTCGGCTGTCCAAATCTTGGCAAAAAAAAAAGTTTTACTAAGATCTCAGCAAGCATTTCAATTATTTGCTGAGATTCAGCTAAGCATTATCCGAGACTCAGGAATCAAATGTCACTTTTACTGAGATCTCAGTGAAACTAAATAAAATTAAAAACTTAGTGTGTACATTTACCAATTTATGTTAAATCTAAATAAATAACACTATTTTTTTTATAAAAAATGGTCCAAAAATGGACACGTTCTGGGGGTAAAATGGATATTATTGAAAATGAAATGTTTGTTAATTATAAATACGATCACAGAATAACATTGTTGTAGCTCATAACGAGGAGCCGAGAACGCTACTTCTGAATATTCATAGGGTACCCCCGGGGGGGAGGAGGTCAACCGAGTTAGATCGTAAATCCACTATGTGACACATACAGTCACATGAGCATTCAATAACTAGATCATTAGGTCGTTTGCAATTTTGTATTTTATATGGACTGTTTCAATTTGAAACTAGAACAGAACCGCAGCCCTCGGAATTCTGAGTTGCAGTTTCATTATTCGAGTATGTACTAGTTTACACCATATTTGCAACTGCTCAACTATTCTGTTTTAATTATGAGCGGGTTTGAAACACGAAAGGAACACTGTTTCAAATTGCTATGGATGCTTCAAATCTGACAGATGGCAGAAGGCCAGGGGAAAACATGATGACGAAACTATATCTCATTCTTTTATTGTTCGGAGTCAACAAATTGATCCAGCAAATAAATTTGCTTTTCATCATAGACATCTCTCAAGAAACCAGATGTTTCTAATTTTTCCAAAGATCTTCAGATTATTACAGATCTACAAAATTTTCTCTGGATAGTTTTTCAATACTGGGACGCCTTCAGGGAGAAATCCGACGCTCTCCTTCAGCAACGCGATCCGAACGACATCTCCAGCTTCACGGAAGTACTCTACGCCTTTCTGTCAAGGATAAGAAAATAAGGTAGTGGAATTAAATGGAAATTACTAATTCATCTCTCTCTTTATATAGGTATTCCTCTAAGACGCCCACATTCATCAGAATCAATTAGATTCTAATTCTAATTCTTATCGAATTCTAATACTTGTCATCCATATTTTTTCTCGATATATTTCTATAACTTACCTTCTGCCAGTCTTTAAGCTCCCGTGTTGGAGAGCCTAGAGTATTCAGACCAATGCTCAGCTCTTTCCAGATATCGTGATAGGATTGCGGATTTATTCCAGCCACCTGGCAAAATTATTGCCCTCTCGCAACCGACGGATGTTCTCCCATCAGCTTAAAGCGCAAATTGCTTCCTGTTGCTTACTCGTACGCTAAAATCCGGTATTTTCAATATTAAAAACAAAATTCAAATAGCATAACATAAAAAACTGGCACCGGTGGTGTAGTGGTAAGCATGATTACCGCTCACCTAAAAGGCTTGGGTTCAATCCCAGTCGGCGCTGTCGGGATTTTCTGAGGCAAAAAATCTCTGATCACGCCTTCCTTAGGAAGGAAAGTAAAGCCTTTGTTCCCCGGTTCATGAATTGATGGGTCGTTAGGTGTAAGGTACAGGTGTGGATGGGAGCTGTCTCCCTGAAGTCGATAGCATTGGTGCTCAGCACGGCAAACAAGATCGATGATGATGATGATGGTCCCAACTACAAAGGTTTGAGCTGGACGATTTATCTTTAAGATAATTAAATATGACATTTTAACCAGGTTGGCAAACAAAATCGAACTGGTTTCAGTTACAGATATAAATTCCCTCTAGAGTTTACAGTTGCTTCATAGCGATATAAATGTGGAAAAGCTCAGGCGTCCACCTCTTAGTTCGCCATTTTGTCGACCTAAAATATGTATAAGTATTACAAGCAATCAAGAGTTAATGAACAATCAACAAAGCATCCTATTACACTAGCAACCCGGCAATCTGATGCTATCATAATTTTCAGCAATGTCAGGAATGCTCACGAACCCCCAACATTTGTCAGAAAACTTACTACTAACTCAAGGTATCTTTCAAATAAGTTTCAAAATTGCATTTTTTTTTTTTATCAAATGTTATATTCCATCCTCTATATCCGTAATACGCGCGCGAGGCTCAAACCTTTGTAGACTACTTTTTTTTTGACGTAGAACTACGTCTTTGTCGACTATACTGGAGTGCAAATCAAAAAATATGTGTGGTGAAGGAGTGTTAGGTTTTGAACGCTTGTAAATTTGTCATTTATAGATGAAATTAAAATCCAAATACGCCAATCGATAGGATATTACATTACGAACCTGTTGGAATAAACATTTTTCCAATTTTTCTGTAATTAAACTTTTGAAAATGTACAAATGATAATTTTATCACTGATTTCATGAAAAAAGCCTTTTTCCCAAACCCAGTCATCATAAACGAATACCACTTGGTTACACATCATTCTGCTTGATATAAATCAGCGCTGCTCTCATGCCTCTGTTCATGATTCTTTGCTTGAACGTCAAGCAGTACAGTTCGGTCTTTGCTCGCTCTGTCGAGTGGTTCGATTAGCCTATAGTTTGTTACAAACGTTCGCAGATATACTGCACGTCGCGTCGTCAGTAGTGTCGGTCGCATCGCGTGATGGGAAGACAGCGCTCCCGGAGCAGACTTCGTGACCAAGCGGAGAAGAAAACCAGTGGTGAGGGTAGCTCGATACCTACCTCAAATAGGTACGCTACTCTTCCCACCGATGTTGGGAATACCAACCCAGTCCCGGTGAAGCGGACGAAAAAGAGGAAGAAGAATCAAGGACAGTCCGATGGTACGAGTGGACGCGACGATGTTACCGCGACGAACGCCAGCGACATCGGTGATTTCGGCGACGCCGTCGAAACCGAGAATGCTGCCGGCCCGAGTGCGGTGAAAATCAAGCTTCCTCCACTGGTGGTGAAGCAAGTACCACTCAACACGCTGATTGGCGATCTCTCATCGCTGGGCGTTGCAGCTGAGTTTAAGCTCGGCAGGATCGGCACCAAGGTGATGCTCCGTACGAAAGCGGAGTACGACGTGGCCGTGAAATATCTGAAGGATTCCAAGGCGGAATTCTTCACGCACGACATCCCCGGTGAGAAGCCCTTCAAGGTAGTCATCAGGGGTCTACCAAACTTCGACCCCAAGATGGTCGAAGCTGAAATCAACCAGTACAAGCTAGCCCCAATCGCTGTATTCCGAATGACAAGGAGAGACAAAAACGTGAAGACGTACCGGGATTGCCTCTTCCTGGTGCACTTCCAGAAAGGGACGGTGACTCTCAATGCGCTGCAAGCCATCCGATCGATCTACTCCATCATCGTACGATGGGAGCCATACCGTGGCGGCCATCGTGACGTAACGCAGTGCCAGCGGTGCCTCAATTTTTGACACGGTACCCGCAACTGCAACATCAAGCCACGCTGCAGCAACTGCGCACAAGAACACGCCACTTCCAACTGCCCTGCGGATGGAGCCGTGGCGTTAAAATGCGCCAACTGTGGTGGTGCACATCAAGGTTCCGACAGACAGTGCTCCAAACGCGAGGACACCAAATGCATCCGAAAACAGGTGGCAACTAACAACCAACCAGGACGCAAGAAGGAATGCTTGCTCTGTAAGAGCAAAAGAGATTTAGCTTGCCGACTTCCTCCGCAAGCACAGCATCGACGTGGGCCTTCTAACCGAGACCCATCTCTCTATCATCGAGGCCCTTGGTGTGGAGGTGGAGTCGTCGACTGGATACGTCCAGTTCATCGCCGTCTACTGCCCTCGACAGTGTGCCGCCAGCAGTGGACTAGCGGCTAAATTTAAGATGGACCTGTCCACCATCACCCGTACCGGTTCCCGCTTCGTAGTTGAAGGAGATCTGAATGCTCGCCATGAGGCCTGGCGAAACTACCAGCAAAACCAGAACGGTCGTCTCCTGTTCGACCACTCACAGCATGGGCTGTATTCCGTTTGGTTTTCGGATGAACCAATATTCATCTCACCGGCGGGCAACCCATCGACGCTAGACCTGTTCCTGACAAATATCGGCTTGTCCAAGCCGGTAGCCTTGAACGAACTCAGCTCCGACCACCAACCGGTGGTGGCTGAACTGGGCTGCAACGTGGCTCCTGCTTCAAGCCTGCGCAAGGACTACCATCGCGTAAACTGGGCCCAGTTTGGACGCGTGGTAGACAGGCACATCATCGACAACCAGTTTCAGAGGACTAGAGATCTGGGCAAAAAACGTGAAATGGCCGATCTGAACAGACAGATTGCTTCCAGAATGAACTCACTCCGAAATGAAAGTTTTGGGCGTGTTGTCCAGAATCTGGACGACCGCTCCAGACCATTCTGGAAGGTAGCCAAGGTCCTGAAAACTCATCCCAAACCCATTCCACTTCTCAGAGTCGAAAATGATGACGATCGGCTTTTAATCACCCCACAGGAGAAAGCAAATGCGATCGGCAAGCATGTCGCTTCATCGCATTTGCTTGGCTCGAATATCCAAAGTCCGCTCGAAGATCAGGTTGCACAATGCGTTCATAACCTAGATGCCTCCCCTTGTGTCGTGCCTCCGGCGGATATGATTACAGTACAACAGATTTGCTCAACGCTGAAATGCACGGGTTTGACGGTATATTCAACTTGATCTTGAAGAGACTCAGCATGAAAGTGCAGTCTCTTCTAACTGCTATCTTCAACAGATGTTTGGAACTGCACTACTTTCCAAGCATCTGGAAAGTAGCAAAAATCATACCAATCCGCAAACCCGGCAAATCCAACATTGTCTTCAAGCTACAGACCTTTCAGCGCTGAGCAAATTGTTCGAGAAACTCATTCTCAATCGTTTGCTCAAGTTTGTCGAGGAAAATAACATTTTCCTTCCGGAACAGTTTGGATTCAGAAAGGGGCACTCCACCAATCACCAGCTAGTACGGGTGATGAATAACATCCGAAGTAACAAAGCTGTATCCAAGTCCACATCCATGGCCTTGCTAGACATTGAAAAGGCGTTTGACAATGTTTGGCATGACGGACTTGTGTACAAGCTTTGTAACTTCAACTTCCCATTACATCTGGCTAAAATCACCCGTAACTACCTTCAGCAAAGGTCGTTTAAGGTATCGTTGAATGCTTGTCTTTCAGACACGTTTTCCATCCCAGCAGGAGTCCCGCAAGGCAAGGTAATGATTCATTAATAAGGTCCAGCAAGATGTGGCCAATGACATGAAAGCTATCTTGAATAACTCTAGCATTAACATTATCTACTCCAGCCGATTTTCCTAATGAAAAACAAATAACTCTAAGTTCATCTAATGTAATTGGGTGAAAAACTTCAAATCTGCAACTACTATTAACTGGCTGTTTTATTTCGTCAGATTCATCGACCAATTCAATAGATTGATTTATCAATGAAACACTGTCTACGAAATAATCATTAACCTTAGCTGCAATTACTTGTTCTGACTGTTCTAATGTGCCATTAAAAATTATGGACCGCGGTTTGCAATTTCTAGGCTTTAATAAAGATTTCAAAGTTTTCCATAACTATTTGCTGTTGTTTTGATGCTGATCAATCTTCCTTTGAACATATTCACAACGAGTTTTCTTTATCAATTGTGAATACTATTCGATTGTGTACCTATTCCAATGATTGTCATTATTTGATATACAAAACTTTTTGTACCATTTGTCCCTTTTCCGTTTAAGACGCAAAAGATCCAAATTGTACCAGCTGTTCGAGTTTTTCGAAGAAACAAACTTTTGCTCAACTAGTTGATTAGTATACGTTTTCAAAGCGTTATTAAGAACAGCTGTAGATTCATCTAAGTTACCGGCCGCGAATGGAAAATCCAGGTTTCTCTCAACAAGATTCGAAACAGCTTGCATCGAATATTTCCTCCAGCACTTCAATTTTACAAAATTATCGTTATCGTTAACATGGTCTAAGACATTAATCACTAAGGTCTCGACGGAAAACAAATCAAGGAAAAAAACTACCTGGAGGTAGTTAGACAATGTCAAACGCCTTTTCAACGTCTAGCAATGCCATGGCTGTGGACTTTGATACAGCTTTGTTACTGCGGATGTTATTCATCACCCGTACTAGCTGGTTATTGGTGGAGTGCCCCTTCCTGAACCAAAACTGTTCTGGAAGGAGAATATTGTTTTCCTCGACAAACTTGAGCAAACGATTGAGAATGAGTTTCTCGAACAATTTGCTCAGCGCTGAAAGGATGCTGATTGGTCTATAGCTTGAAGGCAATGTTGGATCCTTAGTACATAATATAATTTCAATAATTTCAGACAGCACGTAACAGAACAGAACTAAACATGCGAGAATCTGTAAAACCACTCTGATACAGATAATCAAAGGTAACAACTTTAGAACAACTCATCTTGACTGGTACCTAATTGGAACTTGTAAAAAAATAACGAGTTTCAAAATATGTTCAATTTTTAAAACATCTTTCGGGTTATCTTCCATTTAATCCGATACCATTTACCCACAAAAAAAGCTTACGAAAATAAAAATTTCCGTTGACGTCCGCTCACTGTACCTGGACCACACTGCATGACTTCATTTGATAGTAATAAATATCATTACACACCCGATGCCCAATCATCAACCGATTGTGGAACGTGCTATTTTTGGAGGATTCGTCCTGGTGCTGGTGGGTGTTTTCAACAAAAAAAAAATCGCAAAATAATACACTCAATCAGCATGATTTACATCATCGCGATAGCTGGTAATGCATTCATCATTTTCGGAAAATTTAACTAATTTAGGTATGACACGGAAAGAATTATAGCCAAATGCGTGCTGTGCTGCCGGAGTACATTCGTCCAGTGCACAAATGGCATAGGCTCACATTTTATGAAATGGAAAATGAACAAATGGCTTTGTTTCACCCATCGCCGAACACACGGGGACCCTGCGTGGATCATCACAACAGGACTGGGAAATAAAACTGCCGCCCAGGTGACAAAATTATTATTTATTGGATGTGTTCTTTGTCCATGAGCTGAAAATCGACCACTGTCGGAGCAAAGGAGTGCAAGAGTGTTGCACTGATTTAGAATTATGGCTGTCATACTCACAAATCAGTTTGACAGCACGTTTGTTTTTATTTTTCATTTATCAAGTGTCTGTGCTGACCTGTGGTCTGCATTTTAACTCCTGATATTTTTCTATTTTCCGCAATAGTAAATACATACCTATCATGTCATGATTTGTGGTCAATCTGTACAAGGGAAAAGTTGAAAACATGATAAACAAAATGGGTTCGGAAATTCTGCCTGATACTGAATAGCTTTAATGATTTCAAATTTGACTGATATTTGCTGGCCATGTTCCTGTTGTTCATCGTTCATGTTGGCGAATACTTACTATTTTCACAAAATTGGGGTGGAGGGGGGTGGGGGCTTAGCGTTAGCGAAACATATGTAGATAGATTTTTTTATGAAACACATTGAATAGGTTAATACAACCTATCAATGCAACAAAAAGTGTTTTTAAATGATGGAAAATAACGTGATGGCGCGTATTACTCCGCCGCAGGCTAGAATTTTAATCTTCTTCCCGGTGCGTGATAAAACGGGAACTTCGTTTACAATATTTCAGCTCATATATTTAACAGTGTTTCTACTAGCGAACCTGCGCTTCCAAACATACCTCATCTTGCATATTTAATGTTTTTTTTAATCAAGTTATTTTATTTGATGTCCAGCTTGCTTTTGTCAGATATTGTTTGCCAAAGCGAAAATCCATAAATCTAGACATAACTTGAATCATACCCCTATTTATTTATTTGTGCATCGTTAATCATCAAAAACAACTTATCATTACTTAATAAGGCTGCATAAAAAATTAACAAACTTTTTAGTTTACTCCAGCCATGAGAGTCAGTGCAGACCCTTCTGCAACCGATTTTGCTGCTTCATTTCTTCAAATATTTAATTTCGTCAAGTATTCGCGATACAACTTACGAGCACGTGTTTTGGCCCTCACATTCTGCTTATCATTGCGGTTCGGTACAGTATTTACCTTGAATGACTTTATTCCTTGTCAATGTTTCGAAGTGTGCACGAAAATTGGCAACATTTTTGTTTTACGAGCATTAGTACGTATCGAAAGCCTCTGTTTATTAATTTATTTGATAAGGCTCAACCGAATTAACTTTACAGAGCCGAGGATTCTTGTTCACTATACAATACATCTTAAAACTATAGCCAAAAGGTACAACACAATAAACACTTTATCTTCCGCTATCCAAAAAGCCTCCTCCACCAGAACGCGAGCCACTTCCAGTGGTTTCATTGTATGGCAGATTCTCCAACGGGGGTCAGAGCGCTTCTATTGCAGCAATGGACGCAAAACGTGGTCAGCACTCACACATTCATCATGAAACGGTTGCTTTCCAAAGTCGACGACGCATCGACTGAATGAACTGCTGATGAAGAACAATGAGAAGGACCACACAATGGTTGCTGCCAAGTAAACAGACGATCGCGTGACACACATTGAGAGTGGTCTGCTTCTGTTGACAGCCGAGTGAACACTTGTATCGAAAGCCTGATGTTCGCTATTCTAATTTAACGTACAGGACCAACAGATCTTGTTTTGCTTGTGGAAGGAAGGGTCACTTGAAAAGCGGCAGTGGTTGCAAGGCACGGAATACTAAATACATTAAATGTGGTGAAGTCGGGCATTTTGTGAACCATTGTTTGAAGCGCGCTGCTGGAAATGGTCAGGCACCTCCGAGAACAAAACGGGTAAGGCTAGTCGATGAAGTTGGACCGGAATACCAGAAAGAGTTGGCAGTTTTCTACGCTAGGGTGAAAAATACCTTCGATTTTAGTGTAGGAGGGGTTATGATTTCAATGGTCATTGATTAGGGAGCAGATGTCAATATAATTGGAGAAGCGACATGGGAACTAGTCAAAGCTGCAGGAATGGAAACGTTGAGAATCACGTCGGTCGTTGACCGTAAGCTTGTGGCATATGCTACGAAACAGCCAATGCAAATAAGGTGTATGTTTTGGGCAGAGATAAGTGCTGGCGATAACAAGACAACTGCAAAGTTCTATGTGGTAAAGAACGGTCAACAGAACTTACTGGGAGATGACACAGCTAAGGAACTAAAAGTTCTGAAGGTGGGATTCGAAGTAGCATCAGTGACCAAGATGAGTAAGATAATTTTTCCGAAAATCAAGGGGATAATGTGGAGATTCCAAATTGATAAGACGATTCAACCTGTCCGTCAACCTTATCAACGAGCACCAGTTGCGCTGGAGGAGAAAATTCACGACAAGTTGGAGAACCTGCTCGATAAGGACATCATTGAGAAAGTTAATGGGTCGTCGGCTTGGGTGTCCCCAGTGGTACCGATTCTTAAAGAATAAAAGGGGTAAAACCAACAGAAAGTCGTGTAAGGGCGGTGGAACAATTTCGAAGACCGGAAAACACTGCAGAACTTAGAAGTTTTTTGGGGCTTATCACCCATGTAGGTAGATTTATTTCTCACCTGGCATCTAAAACGGATGTATTGCGGGCTCTGTTGAAGAAGGAAACAAAATTTCAGTGGACGTCAGCTCATCAGTTGGCATTCGAGGAAATTAAACAAGCTGCATCAAGAATCAACAATCTAGGGTTCTTCAACCCCAAAGGCAAAACTATATTGGTAGCTGATGCAAGCCCATATGGACTAGGTGCCGTTTTGATGCCGGAGAATAAGTATAAACAAACAAGAATAATTGCGTATGTCAGTAAATCGTTGACAGCGCTGGAACGAAAATACTTTCAAATTGAAAGAGAAGCACTGGCGTTGGTTTGGGCGGTAGATTGTTTTAAGCTGTACTTGCAGGGCACCAGATTTGTCGTCAAACACTGGAGTTGGCACATGAAGGGCATCCAGGGATGGTCGTCATGAAGAGACGTCTTCGGCAGAAAGTTTGGTGGCCTGGTTTGGACATCAATGTTGAACAATTTTTCAAAAATTGCCGAGATTGTACATTAGTATCGAATACTACTGCTCCAGAACCTATGATTTGTACAGCGACGCCCGATAGGCCTTGGATTCACATAGCAGTTGTATGGGTCCGTTGCCTTCTGGCCATAATTTGTTGGTTATAGTGGATTATTATAGCCGTTTTGTAGAGGTTATTGCAATGAAGGAAATTTCTGCAATAAGTACTATTCAAGCACTAAATGAAACATTTTGCCCTTTTGGAATTCTGAAAACGATGAAATCAGACAATTGGCCACAATTCGTGAGCGAAGTTTTGAAAGAGTTCTGTAAGGAATACGGAGTTAAACTTCGTAAAGCTACTCCCTATTGGCCACAAGCCAATGGGGAAGTAGAAAGAGCGAATAGAGCACTCAAGAAACGACTGCGTGACCGTTTCAACATTTTTGTCACCAGTATTGGGAGCCGAGTTATAGCAATTTTTGTAACGCGCCGCACCAAGCGCGTTCTGTATGGGAAAAAAGTCAAGGAACAATTCTAAAAAAAAATCAATCTTGTATCGTGCGGGGAACACCAAAAAAATTGCATTTGTTTATAAAAAATTGTAATTATTATAAACAAATTACATTTTTGATGAATAAATTTTAGTGATTTTGGAAGAAACATGTCTTCTTGTGATTATATCAAAACTGGAGATAAATTCATTGGCCCGATCTAGAGATAAGATTTTTTTTCGAAAAAGGGTCCAAAAAACTTAATTGTTTATAACTTTTGTTTAAATGCGCATTTTGCCGAAATATTTTGGGTTATTGTTTGTCGTGGTAAGAGCAATATATAGACGTATTTTGAACGGAATCCAATGATTTGTGAAAAATCAGTGGTCCACTTCAGGAATTTTGACTCTTGTGTAAAGTTAAGTGGAAACGTCACCGTTACGTAGCGCAAGCATCTCCTGATTTATTCTATAAATTTTGCAATTTCGGCCAATGTGGCGCTAGTATCGATAAATTATCTGTTGAAAATTGCCACTTGGCGCTACCAGCACTTAGTGTATAGTGTAAGTTGTGCAACGCCAGCGCAATCAGGTTGTCAAAGAGGGTTATAGTTAGTTTTTATAGAAATTTAGTTCGAGCCTCAACGTCTGTTCTCTGTCATTTAATGTAATTCTACTCTATATAGGGGAAATGGATGTAATGTCGGCCTAAATGCCCCTAATTTGGGCCCATACATAAATTTAGCAATCGAATATATTTTCAATAGCGACCAATGAAGCGTTCATCTAGATAAAATTGATAAAAAGCGGATTTTTAGCGATGGGCCCAATCTTAGATCCATAGGCCAACATTAGAGCCATTTCCCCTACTACTTATTTCTTTTATGTAAGCTGAATTTATATGAATAAGATGAATTTTATCTAGACAGTCCATCAAAGGATTTAAAAAATCCTATAAATTACCACGGGTGAACCATAAAAAGTTAATTTAGTACTGATGGTTCTGGGTAAAATCAATAAATTATTTGTTTTACGTTTCAGTCATATCAGCAAAGGATAAACGAATACTTTATAAGAAAATCATTGCTGAAACAATGAGTAAAACGCCATTTAACCAGCGTCAATAGGTAGAACAGCTACTAAAGGGTGATACGGTCAAAATTTGGTCAATATCAACTTGACGTATTTCTTTCAATTTTGCATTTAAAAAACCTGAACACCCCTCATTTTGAAGGTGTGTGTGTGTAGAATGTTGCTCCTATTTTGATTTTGGAATTCACTCTTCAGTTGTCAAAATGCCGTCCAAGCAAGAAGAGCAGCGTATCAAAATTTTGCTCGCGCATCGCGAAAATCCGAGCTACTCGCACGCAAAGTTGGCAAAATCGCTAAAAGTTGCCAAATCAACCGTTACAAATGTAATTAAAGTGTTTGGGGAACGTTTGTCGACAGCCAGGAAGTCTGGATCGGGGGAAATCGAAAACCGGAAGCCGCTGAGACGACAAAGAGAGTTGCCGGTAGTTTCAAGTGAAACCCTAACCTCTCTCTCCGAGATGCCGCAAATAAGCTGGGTGTATCGTCTACAACCGTGCATCGAGCCAAAAAACGAGCCGGACTATCGACTTACAAGAAGGTAGTGACTCCAAATCGCGATGATAAACAAAATACGACGGCCAAAGCGCGATCCCGGAGGCTGTACACGACGATGCTGACGAAGTTTGACTGCGTGGTAATGGACGACGAAACCTACGTCAAAGCCGACTACAAGCAGCTTCCGGGACAGAAGTTTTATACGGCAAAAGGAAGGGGAAAGGTAGCAGATGTTTTCAAGCACATGAAACTGTCAAAGTTCGCAAAGAAATATCTGGTTTGGCAAGCCATCTGTACCTGTGGCTTGAAAAGCAGCATTTTCATAGCTTCCGGGGCTGTCAACCAAGAAATTTACGTGAAAGAGTGTTTGAATAAACGTCTGCTGCCTTTCCTGAAGAAACACGGTTGTTCCGTACTGTTTTGGCCGGATTTGGCATCTTGCCATTACGGTAAAAAGGCCATGGAGTGGTACGCCGCCAACAACGTGCAGGTGGTTCCCAAGGACAAGAACCCTCCCAACACGCCAGAGCTCCACCCAATTGAGAAATACTGAGCTATTGTCAAGAGGTTCCGCAAGAAGACCAAAAAAACTGCTAAGGGCGAGCAGCAGTTCAAGGCAAACTGGCTTTCTGCGGCGAAGAAGGTGGACAAGGTGGCTGTACAAAATCTGATGGCAGGGGTCAAGCGTAAGGCCCGGCAATTCGGATTTGGAAAAGCGGAAGCCTAACTGAATATTTTTCCTGAATTTTATACTAATTGAACTTGAAAAAGAAATTTAATTTGATTTTTTAAATAAACGATTTCACCGATTTACACGCGTTTTCCCTTGACCAAATTTTGACCGTATCACCCTTTAGAGGGTCATTAATAGGCCACTTAACCCTAGAATTATCGACCAAGATAGCGGACAGGAAAATATTTTGATCCATGGTTACCTTACCACTTTAATCAAGTCTTTGTGTACTAAGTGGGTCACCGTTATATGGAAAAGGCAAACTTAACCACACCAAGCGAGAACAACCCTTTTTTGGTTCTATTTGGAGTCCCAAACAACTGTGCAAAATTTGAGGACGATTGGTTACAACCCGGCTATCCGCATTGCGTTTGAAATTTGAATGGAAATTAATATTGGAAAACTAACCTTTTTGCATTTTTTATTTATAGAGACTACAATTTTGCTTGCTCCATGCAACTAATCATGTCCAGTCCAGAAAGTGCCTAACAACTTTGTCATAGGAAGATGGTGCTAGAATGTCTCTTAAAAATTGGATAACTGTTCAAATATTTATGGTTTGAATAAAATGCCAAAAATCATTTTTTCTGCCAACACTGCCGGTGTATCAATGGGAGTAATATTCCAAAATGAAATAACTTCGGAGTTTCTCATCTTATCCATTTGGTTTGATCAGATGAATTATCCAAAAATAATCTCATAGTTGTTGAGTAAATATGTAATATTCATTAGTCCGTGCAGTTGTTTGTGAGGTGATGTTGTTTGAATTATTTGAAGTTGGAAATTTTTCAATTTAATTTTAAAGTTTTAATTTGAAATATTAAACTGCCTTTAGGGTCTCCCCATATGTAAAACACAGAAGCAGTTCTACGCCAATAACCACAAACACAAGTTGGGATTATTTTAAGTGAGCTCCCAATAGTTGGGCTGTAGCCTAGCTAAATAAAATTCAAAGGTTATTTCTGACGGTGCTGATTCCTTTTTGAAATTTCGACCGACTTCATGCAAAAACCGGCAAACGATTGGAGTAATGATACAGGTTATTTCTATGGGAAACAACGAGTTGCTTCTTTGATGGTTTTATATGATGTGGCTGAATGAGAGGTGAAGCTAATGTCTGACTTTATCAAGAAACCTACCTGAGACCCAGTTCAGCTGCAATATTTGCTTGATGTGATGGAACAGCATCGAAAAGAGTACCCTGAAAAATCGAAATATTATCATTAAAATCCACTGACATTTGAATGAATATGTCTGACATTTCAATGTCAGTTTTGTGAGTTTCTGCTAAAATTTAATTTCAGGACCATTCAAAGAACCGTTCAAACTATTATGGCGATACTAAAACCATTTTCGTATTTTTGAAGCCATTGTTGATATCACTGTACTCGGTTTTAGGATCACCTAGACATTTTTGGACAGTTTTTGGCGATTATTGAGCCATTTTTACCGTTTTCAAGTCATTTGTCAAATGTTAATGAGTTTCAAAAGTGTTGGTCATTTTGAAATTTTTTACCTTTTTTACGTGTTTGGCCTTCTATCTTTATTTCAGAAGCTGTTTCACTTAATACTATTTTCAAAACACTGTCAGCCTTATTGAAATAATCGAGTCTTGCTATTGGGGTGAAGTTTTCCTTGTTTTGAAGCTTTAAAACTAATGAATTAAAATGCCTGATTTTTACCAAACAGCTCAGCTGTTGAAACTTCGGTTAAAATTACCGAAGTCGGTAATCATTTCTAAGTGTGTATGTATGTAAGTTCGTATGAGTGTAACTCACTCAATTTTCGCAGAGGTGTCAGGAACAATTTGAGTGGAACAAGTTCCAGAAAATGTGTTTCAGATCCTCATAGATCGCTATCAATTTTTTTCCAGATCGGAATTATGGTTCTGAAGATATGAACGAAAATGTCAATTCAATTTTCCACTGGGGAATTCGCAAAATATTGATATATCAAAAACTCATCATACTACTTTCCCTTTATTTAACGTCGCTCTCTGTTCCGCAATCTAGTGCCAATCACCGACGGACATCGATTGCCATCCATTGACGGCAATCGAATGTGCAGGAAGGCAGCTTCCACACCTGCGTAGGGTATCGCACCCATTCAACACACATGGGCCGGGACCAACGGCTTTACTTCCCTTCCGAAGTAAGACGTGACCAGAGATTTTTATGCCTCAGAAAAATCCCACCGACCTCGGCTGGGATTGAACCCAGACCCATTGGGGTGTTAGAAAGCAGTCCCGCTTACCACTAAACCACCGGCGCCGGCTGACGTCAAAAACTCATCATCCCAACAAACAATTTTAGCTGCAGATTAGCTTATACAGCCAAAATTTGCCTTATGCAGCTAATTTTTGCCTGTATAAGCTAAGCTGCAGCTAAAATTGTTCGTTGGGATGCGACACCTCAAATCACATTAAAATTTTACTATAAGATCAATGGTGAAGATATTACGATCCAGTGATCACAATGGCCTCTTTGTGATGTATCGGGTACCCCCGGGAAGTGGACAGATTCTGATGTGCGCCAAAATGCATCGTGCGATACCTCAAATCACATGGAACTGAACATATTGATTAGTGCAAGCATTTTTAATGATTTTCCTTAACTTATAGCTTACCTGATACTTTGAAATGGGGTTTTCTCTCGGGTTCCCTTTGATTTTTCTTGATTTTTTCCACATTTTTTCGACTCTTATTCAGGTACAAAACGGCGAATATGGCCGCTTCGTTGAGCACTAAAACTGCATCCGGGGGTGGGTGTTTTCGAATAAAAAGATGGAATAGGATGGAAGCACACTGTCCGTTTCATTCACTTTTTCAGTGACAGTGACTATAGACAGTCATGTTATAGACCGGTCAACGTGAGTTGACGTATCCAAACAAACCGTCAAATCGTATGGAAAATGTTCAACACCCTAATAAAAATAACCATAAAAGAGAGCTAAACACCGTGTTCGGAGTATCATCCAAACCATTTGTGGGATAGTTTACCCATCCGGGATATAGTTCGTTTATGGTATTTGTTTATTAGGGCATGACATTGACAGGTCTATAACAATAACCGTCTATAACAGTGACAGCTAGCTCGTGTGATGGATTTGAAAACGCGCGAAAATAATGCGTGTTACAAAAAGCAGCGGACGTGTAATTTGATTGAATATGTAAAACAGTGCAACCAAACAATTTTAAAATTTTTCCTTGATTTCAAAAGTCTGTAAATATCTGTGAAAAAAAAACAATGAAGTCTGTAAATGTCTGTAACGAAAAAAATGTCTGTGAAAAAAATAAAGGTCTGTAAATTAACAGACATGGCTGTAAATCTGGCATCTCAGCCTTCAAGTGACTCAAATGCTTCACTTTGAAGCTATTTTTCTAGATGATTTTTAAATTATATAGTGTATATGCTCCAACTATGCTCACACGCTTCCACTATGTCGCACCACAAAAATACGTATGGGTATCTCACGCAAATAGAAGAAGCACTGTATTTCAATAGTATGATTCCCTTGCAAACCCAAATAAAATAAGAGTGATTTGCGGAAAAACCCGCCAGTATCGCACCCAACGTCAGTGCCTATACTTAAGCGTACTACAACGCGGCTTTTAAACAAAGGAGTAACAAGTGTGATAATATCACTGCTAGACTAGATCCTTGGTGCTCTCATGCAGTGGTTCATCATAGAGAGGAAGCTTAGTAATCTCCATCGCCTGCCCATGGCGCCATCCTATCGCGGCATGAGCCAGCAACGCCGGCCAAAAACTTACCGTCTCCAACACTCCACTATAAAGCATGAAATTAAGCCCGCCCACCAGCAACAAGGTGCAAAAACTAGCCAAGGGGAGGGAATTATTCATCATAGATTTTATTAAAATCATAATTGATCAAAATGTAAAAAATGTACGAGTGAAGTGAATGAAAACACATCGAAGTTCTTAAAAACCATCACCTCGGTTCATGCTATCTTCGTAGCATGAAAATAACTTGTGATTGCGGTTTATGATAAACAGCTACAACCATTCCCCGTAGACAAACGAATGCAAGTCAACTCTATCACATGCATAAAGGCATGACGGATGGTCAGTTCAGCAGAAACAGGAAATCAATTTATCTTCGGCAGATTTATTGTCGGTTTTTGAACAAAACCGATAAGGACACAACTCGATGACCGTAAAATAATGAGGAAATTAATATTCAACTACACTGATGGATGACAAATCGAGATACTAAACCTAGCAGACCATGTCTTCGATTTCCTTGCGAGTATTTCTTAATTTCCGGTTCCCTGTAGCAGAACGTTTTGTTCGTTCAGCTGCAAGGTCAGTGTGCTTCTCGCTGCTCGTAAAAGCTATGATTGTCCTGTGGTGGTACAAATTGAAATTGCCTGTAAGTTGCAATCAACCTAGGATTTTAGAAGATGATTAAGCGATGTCGAAGTGAACGTTTACCGAAAAACTGTTACGATCAAACTTGTACCATGAAGGCGCACTTTACGGGCCGATTTTGGTGCAGTTGTATAGAAAGCTGCCATACACGATGCTTTTTTGGCCTACATGTCCGCAACGGCTGCAACAACCATCGCACTGATTCTAGCAAGAGGAACGCCATGCAGACGAAAAAGATGAAAGTAATAAAACGGATCATTTGAAGTTTAATCTAGCATGGAAGCAGAGAGATGACGACCAACGTCGACGAACACGTTGGCTTGGCTTATGCTGTGTGTGTGAAGCTCAAAAAAGTGCACGGTGATTAGAGACAGACTCAACTTTGAAATGTGCTGAGGGATGACGATGATGATGAACGGAATGATTCTCACTTCCGCCGAAAGTGTCGGTGACTATCGGAAAACTAGTACGGAGAACATCACATGACCGTTTTGCGCTGCGGCAGTTGAATGTGCGCTAAAGATCGGTTAGGGTGGAAATTGAGAAACGAGATAATGGATAGTTCAAAAGAGTTAAACGTGTTCGTTTTATTGAGGAAAACTTTGGGAAATATTCTCAACTTGAAAAGACTCACCTCAGGGTGAAAAAAACAGAGTACAGGAACGGAAGATCAGAATTGATGAAAACTTGTTCGTTTCAAATCGTAACGACTGCTGACCAGAATGAAATGGGTTTGAGTATTGAATGCGATATGGATATTTGGAATTATACTACTTATTCTATAATAGACCGTAAGATGTGTGACTCTTCTAGAATGTTCGTGACATTTCGATTGGAGGAGCGATTGTACCGATAACCGTAACATGTTTTTGAATTTTTTTTTTCTATTGTTTATTCACTCAACGGTTTTTTAATTTTTAAGTTCAGTAAAAAAAAACTAGATTTTATAAGCAGTTCTTCCAAATTTGTAGAAAAAAGTAGATTGAAATGACGTTTGAGACAATTTTTTTAGAGGATTTTTTTTTAAATAAAATACAAAAAAATGCTTTTTTTTATGTAATTTGGAGAAAAAATCATAATAAAATAACTCGGAAAACAATGCTTGAGATATTCCATGAGTGAAAAATAGATGAAAACTGAAAAATGGCGGTGTTATGGATCGGAGTTTTGAGTGGACTGTAGGTTAATTTTCCGTCCAGACCGCACTGTGCACTTGAGGTCAACGACCTTCACTTGACCACTGGAATAAAGGTCCGCACAAACGATACACCGGACTTGTTTGTTGTGTGGTAAGATTTATACTGATATTATCCAACCTAGCTATTGTGTGGATCGCGTACGATCGGATGGGTGCAAGAGAGTAAGAAATTAGAGAACCTTATCCTAACTGTTCTACTGCGATCCATGGGGTACTCTTATCGATTTACGTAAACATGTCGATTTCAAAAAAAAAAAATTTACAATAATCACTGCTAATTCCTCAATTTAAATTCATTTGGCTAAATTCTAATCTTAGGCTTTGATATAAATTCAATTGCATTTCTTAGAATTCACTTTCTTCTTCCTATGCTACTGGTGAGCTTCTATGCCACCGGATTACGTCATAAATGCCGACCGTCCGTCGACTCTTTTATCTCTGTTTCGTGCATCCCGTATCATACTGCGGTTTGCAGAGAACGGCTTGCGAGTGGGTGATGCTGAATGCAACTGTTGCGATGATAGACTTCGTGGGTAGCTGTTCTTCTCGTGGATACGCTTCTTAGGAACTTCTTCGTCGTTTGGCTTGACGTAATGCTTGGTGAATGATCGTCCTCGGTGGGTGTGTATCTTGTGGTGCGCTTCCTTCTTTATCGTCGTCGTCTTCATCTTGCGTGGTTGCGTGGTGAGTTGTAGCGATTGGTTGTTGTTTTCCTCGGAAAAGGATTTATGTAGTTTCTGTGTGTAGTCTTCCGAAAACTGGAACAACTTACCTCACACAGGCAATTGTGGTGCCTGAGAATCCTCCTTGGAGTGGTGCCTGTGGAGTAGCTTTCCTTTCGGGTGGGTGCAGGTTGCAACTTGTCCTCAAACGTGACGATTGACGGTAGAGCTGGCCGGGCCCATTGTCTACCGGACGCGTTGAGGGGATCTGAGGGTGATACCATGGCTTCCCCAAGATGATACGGTAGCGTGGAAGTCTGCTACCGAAGAGACAATGTGGATTAGTGCTTATCTTAACTAAACGATGACACTGTGGTCAACGCAGGCACCCTATGCACCGAGAGCGGGAGTAGATGCTGTCTCCCATGTGTAACTGAACGGCTTCAGTGTTACCTTCTTTTACCAATACAAGGGACTTGGACATACATGCACAGACGAAACTTGACGAGACTTGACCTTTCACCAATTGTTGACTGACGGATCGACCTTCGAACTTCCTAGCTGATGAACCAACGGGTCGGATCGCACTCGTGGAGTGCTTATTAGTTTGAACTTTGCTGTAATTGCTGGTTGTCGCAGATTGGTATGGGACAGACCTTCGAGATATCTCTGTCGAAGCATCCGTCTTTGGTACTAATGGAGACGGCACGAATATTGCCGGCGGATTCAGGGAATACTTAGACCACTCTGCCGAGATGCCACCTCAGTGGTGCCCACGACGATATGATCCTTCTGTCTAGTCCATTTCACACGGTTATGCAGATCTGACAAATACTGCGTCTTGTACTTTTTCCAAAACTACTGCGTGAGGCTTTGCGCTCGTTGCCACATCGACAATCGGTTGATTGGTACATCTTCAAAGTCTGGATCGGCTATGGCTATGAGCGGTCGCTGCACTAAGAAGTAGCCCGGGGTTAGGGCTTCGTAGTCGTTTGAGTCACTGCTGATTGGTGTCACTGGCCTCGAATTTAGAACCGCTTCGATTTAAGCTAAAGCTGTCAACATCTCATCGTTGGTCAAGGTTCGAGGCCCGACTGACCTTTTGAGGTGATTTTTGAACGACTTGACTTGTGCTTCCCACAAACCGCCAAAGTTAGGTGTGGTTGTTCGCTCTGCTTCTCTAACAACTGCGTCTTGAAATTGTGGTTCATTAAGCTGTCGGAACAACTCTTTTAGCTCACGATTCGCTCCCACAAAGGTCGTTGCGTTATTGCACATCACGAGTTGAGGCTTGCCACGACGAGCGACAAATCGTCTGAATGCAGCGATAAATGCTTGAGTAGTCAAATCTGCTACGAGCCCCAGGTAGATTCCTTCACAGCGAGGCACACGAATACCGCTACATAGCATTTCACGGGACTGGCTCGCCGAATGGGGTAGCTGATGAAGAACGGGCCACAGCAGTCCATTCCAACCTTCAAAAATGGTGCCGACGGAGTAACACGTTCAACCGGAAGATCCGCCATAAGCTGCTCGACGACCTTTGGTTTTCTTCTGAAGCATACAACGCACTCATGAATAACCTTCCTAGCTAAACTGTGAGCGTTGGTTGGCCAAAACTTCGCACGAATACTTGAGATGAGCAACTGTTGTGGATGGCGATGGTCTAGGATTACAGGATGTTTGCGAGTCTCTGACACAGGTGCATTGGAAAGACGACCACCAACGCGAAGTACACCCGCTATTAGCTGTAGATTGAACGATTTTATTCTGGAAGATGGTTTGACCTCTCCGTGGTTCTCAAGATCATGGACTTCTTCCGGGAAACAGTCTTGTTGGGTTAGGCGAACTAAAACTAGCAGTACTTGTTCTAGTTCTTCGTGCGATAGTGGTCCACTACGCCTCGATAGCCGATCCTGAGATAGAGCGTTGAGCTTGAAGCGAAGGAACCATGCCACGATACGTTGAAGCTCCAGGTATGATGATCGTAGCACGAATACCTTGTTTGGTGGAGTTCCCTGCGTTAGGAACGCAGGCGTCGACCGTGCTTCGAACAATTCAGGATCAACTTCTTCGTGAGGCCTTTTGCTTGCTTGTGGCCAGAACCGTTGGTCCTGTGAAAGCCACTATGGATTCTTGAACCATCGTTTTTCGTATTGGAGTTGAGCTGGTGACATCCCACGGGAGATCAAATCTGCTGGATTATCGATCTGCGCAACATGATTCCAAATTCCACCTTGGGTGAGATGCTGTATCTCAGATACACGGTTTGCCACGAACAATTGCCAACGAGAGGGTGCTGATTCTAGCCAATGCTTGACAATGGTTCCAAGTAGCACATTTTCGTCACAATAAGTTGCAGCAACTTGTTTATGACTGATATAAGTTGTATATAAGTTGCAACAACCGATTTGTGACAAGCGTGCTACTAGGGGTAGAATCCGTCCAGAAGTATGCAGTGGAAATAGCTATCAATTGGACGAACTTCTCGTAGATGTGACTTAGCAAAAGAGCATCTGACAGCTCGAGACGGGGTATGGTCATTTTCTTCTTCTTCTGCTCAGTATTTTCCAGTGGGGCTACTCGTGACTTTGAGATGATCAATCGAACTGTGATGGTGCCATCTGAGGCAACGAAACGGAGATAGAGGCATGCTCCGTATGCTAATGATGACGCATCGCTGAATCCGTGCAGCTGTACAGAAATGCAGTCATTGCTGAATCCAATCCAGCGAGGTATGGTTAGGGTTTCAAGCGCTACCATATTTTGCTTGTATTCCTTCCACATTTCTTGAATCGAACCATCCAAGGTCATCCCAGCCGCAGTTGAGTTTCCAGAGTTTCTGGATGAAGATTTTTGCCTGCACTACTATCGGTCCAACCAACCCTAGCGGATTGAATAGGCATGCCGCATTGGAGTGAATGCTTCGTTTTGTTATTGGAGAGGAATCTGACTTCCATTCGGGAAAAATGAAGTGGAATTCATCGGACTTTATGTTCCACCGTAGCCCAAGCGTCTTCACTATAGCATTTGATGCATCAAACTCTAGGTCGGAACGCTCATCTCGAAGTTGCTTTGGAATCCTCTGGAGTAGCTCTGGTGAGTTCGAATTCCATTTTCGTAGAATGAACCCTGCTGAATTCGTGACTTCCGTGACCTGCTCCACTAATTCCATTTCTTTCTCGATACTATCCGCTCCCGAAAGCATGTCGTCGACATAGAAGTCATGTTGAATGACCTTAGACGCAGCAGGGTGAGTCGTTGCACAATCCTCGCCAAGTCTTTTCAAGCAACTTGTCGCTAAATACGGTGCACTAGCCGTTCCGTAAGTGACAGTTGTGAGTTCGCACACCATGATTGACCAATTTTGTGAAGAGGGTGATCCTGCAGCTGTGTGAGTACCATCCTGTACATTTTTGCTACGTCAGCGACGGCAGCAATTCGACGCAAACGGAACCGTTCCAAGATTGCTAGCAGCGGATCCACCATTAGCGCGTCGTTCTGTGAGACCCCCGTTGAAGTACGACACAACGCGTCGAACACAACACGAAGCTTAGTGTTCGTGCTGTCCGGTCGCAATACTGCGTGGTGCGGTAGACAATATACTGGACCTTTATCGTGGCTCTCCTCTGTTACTTGCTTCATATGTCCCATCAAGAGGTACTTGGTGTATTTTTTTTTTTATTTCTGGATTACTGTCCAGTCGCCTCTCGAGACTCAGGAACCTCTTCATGACAATGTTTTTCGATTGCCCCAATCCCTCTATTATGTGCTCCTTCTTTGGTAGCGCCACGACAAATCTGCCTTCTTCGTTCTGAGTCGTCATTTTGTCGAAAAACTCCTCAGAGTTTGTGCTGTTGACATGGTATGTCTCCAATTCTCAGAAGATCTACCGAGCTAACGAATGTTGATGTCCTTGGAATGGTTGCTGGTACCTTTGGTACCTTTCCGGACACAATCCAGCCGAAAACAGTTTCTTGCAGAGTGGGACCGTCGGTCGAAAGCTTGCTCCTTTCCGCAGAGAGCAGATCGAAATAGAAGTCTGCTCCAATAATCATATCAACGGGACCAGGTTCTCCAAAGGTTGGATCAGCTAACACGATATCCGTTGGTAATATCACTCGGCTTACTTCCTAGGGGCTAATCGGCAGTTTTTGGGTAATCTTCGGCAATACATGGAATATCATATCCTCTTCGAATGTCGAAATTGTTGCTAATCGTGGTTGGATTTTAGCTTCCACGGACTTCGTCGATGTTACGCTTCCATTGCCAATTCCTTGTACTTTCAGAAACGCTGGAGTTTCGCGTAACTTCAGTTTCTTCTAGAAATTAATCGTCACGTAGAAAAACTCTGAACATGAGTCTAGTAGCGTTCGTGCGTACGAAACATTCCCGAACTGATCTTGCACGCGAACAATCGCGGTTGACATTAGCACTTGTGGAAGAGATTGCGTTTTGTCTGATTGCTTCACAGCTTTCAGAGTAATAGTGGTGTGTGGGTCTGTGGTGAGTGGTGGGTGATTGTGGTGAGAGCTTGTTTGAATCACGGGATATGAATTTGTGGTTTGTGTCTGACTTTTTGGTGTTGATTGACTTGATTGCGATTGTTGCTGCCCGGCTGCTTGGGGTCGATCTTGCGTTTTTGGAACGGAGGATCTCGAAGACCGGGAATTCATCGACGCGTTGTCGAAATGAAGCATCATGTGATGCTTCCTGCCACACTTACTACATGAACCTTTGGAGCATCCTTCAGCAAAATGACCAGAAGACAGATAATTACGGCAAAATCGCTTTCTGTTTGCCTCCTCCACACGTTGGTTGACCGAAAAGACCTTGAATTGATTACACTTGAAGGGAACATGGTACGATTCCCCACAAAACAAACACTTTCTGGATGATTACGACGACGTGTGTGTCACAGAGATGCGTGGACGCATTGGTTCTCCTTCATCCGGCTTGATAGGCGCAATCGACTGCAACACGAGGCAATGATCCCTTAGGAATTCGATCAGTTGGTCGAACTTCGGAACATCTTTGGAATTGTGGTGCGACTCCCACAATCGAAGGGTAGCAAAATCCAAACGAGCACATAACATGTATGCCAATATAGTTGACCAGTTTTGTGTGTCCTCGCCGATTTTGTTCAGCATTTGCAAATTCTTATCGAATGTGTTGATCAGGTGGTTCAGGGTGTCACAATTCTCTCGTCGCATTGGTTCTACAGCAAAGCACAAATCACTGGAGTTCATACAACAACTTTATTCACTTGGTTCAACTAATTAGCAGTACAATAAACTAAGTTAATACATACTGACTTAATAACTCAACAAAACGCGACCTGTATTGACCGAAATCGATACCAGTGACAGCCGATAAGGAGGACTAGCAGCGAACATACCAAGAAGACAACAAAGGCAGATGATCCAAATGCAGGGAAACCAGACCAAAATCCCGGACAAAAAGGCTCATGCATTTGATTTCAATGATTTATTGAAGCTCTTTGCATTCATCCCACAATAATCACCAACATAGAGACGCCACATGCAAAACGCCACCACAGTCATGCAATCCTTTACTTCCCTGCTAAACCGTGCTTTCCACTTTCTGATGGACTGGTCTGCATGCAGTATTCACTTATCAGCCATTCCTTCAGGATTCCAAAATTCCACAGTTGAATCACTATCGCGGATCGTGATACTTCACTGGTCAGCATCAACAACGCAGGAATGTGGATCAAACAATAGCAACACAATGCCGCCGAAATCTGCTTCGATGACTCCAACAGTTTGAGTGGACTTCTTCCACCACAGATCACACGCGAGTACTTTACATTCCGCACAACTATACTGTCCAATGTCCACCGGTTAAATATCCGGCTCGAAGGACCATGTTCTGGATCGGAGTTTTGAGTAGACTGTAGGTTAATTTTCCGTCCAGACCGCACTGTGCACTTGAGGTCACCGATCTTCACTTGACCACTGGAATAAAGGTCCGCACAAACGATATACCGGACTTGTTTGCTGTGTGGTAAGATTTATACTGATTTGCTGCTGCTATCTATTATCCAACCTAGCTATTGTGTGGATCGCGTACGATTGGATGGGTGCAAGAGAGTAAGAAATGAGAGAACCTTATCCTAACTGTTCTACTGCGATCCATGGGGTACTCTTATCGATTTACGTAAACAGGCCGCTTAGCACCTCCGTGCTTGAACTTCTTCTCATGTATTTCGTCTTCGTTTTCGATGCATTATATTTTTGCTTGCCAGAGGTATAGCAGCCACGGTATAAACCGTATTGAAAAAAAAAAACGAATTTCTTCATCTGGCTTTTGAATTACACGCAGTAATAAAACAGCTCAACGCCAAATGACGAATTGGAAAAACTTGCATGAAACTTTGCATAATTATTTGATAAGGGCAATGATTCACACTTTTGCTAAAATTCAGCTAAACGTAAAATTTTCAAAAAATTGCAGCGCAGAAACAGCTCTTCTGGTCAAAATGACGTCTTTAACAAAGGGTAGAGAAAAATAATATATTTTTTTTCTGCAAAAAATATAGAAAACAATGTTTTTAGTAGCTTCAAGCAAAAAATAAAAGGATTTTTTTTTAAACCTTTTGAAAAATGCAAATAATTGAGATGTTTAAAATGATGGACAGTTGTTTTTTGACGTAGAACTACGTCTTTGTCGACTATACTGGGGTGCAAATCAAAAAATATGTATGGTGAAGGAGTGTTAGGTTTTGAACGCTTGTAACTTTGTCATTTATATATGAAATTAAAATCCAAATACGCCAATCGATAGGATATTACATTACGAACCTGTTGAAATAAACATTTTTCCAATTTTCTATAATTAAACTTTTGAACAGGGTGCCTTCCATTCATTTTGACTAAAAAAATGTTTTAGAAAATTATGGAATAATAAGATATTATGGTGGTATTTTGTATGTGTAAGGAACAAGAAAAGATTTTAAAGTTTGTGTTTGACACATAAAACCTTCAAATTAAGCTTTGACAGAGCCACAATGAGCGATTTTCTGATCGCCTCTTCGCGAAGAGTGAAGAGCGAAGAGTGGGTGAGATAAATGACAAAATCGCTTATTGCCACTCTCATGCAGCAACATTGGCTGGTATTATGTGCCAAACACAAACTCCACATTTTTTTCTTGTTGCTTACACAAACAAAATATTATAATAATATCTTATTATTCCATAATTTCATAAAACATTTTTATAGCCAAAATGAATGGAAGGAACCCTGCTTTTGAAAATGTACAAATGATAATTTTATCACTGATTTCATGAAATAAGCCTTTTTCCCAAACCCAGTCATCATAAACGAATACCACTTGGTTGCACATCATTCTGCTTGAACCTGAAAAGATATAAATCAGCGCTGCTCTCATGCCTCTGCTCATTACCGCTTCGGACGGCGTGGCACTAGGTCCTGCATCAAGCAGGACTAGGTCAGCGGCTAAAGGTGGATCACGGCGTCTCCACCACAATGAGGAATGAGACTTGAAAAAACGTGCATGTAAAACCCACTCCCGCTTAACAACCCCCTCACCCCTTAACAATAACCCGAAAAAGACATGGACTTTGACGATCATTTTTTTTTTTCGGGAAATAAATTTTAAGCAAACCCTAATAATGTATGAACAATTAATTTTTTACATGCAAAGCCAACATTTTCAAAAAAATATTGCTTAATAGGAGACATACACTCGATGAATTACCAACAACTGACTGTAAAACATATCTGGTACCTCTATATATGCAATTATATTAACATCCAAAGTCCATCCTTTTTTACATATTCTGCACAAAAGAAACTTTTTTCTCCGCCCCATTAATAAAAAACGGCGGGAAATCCTATCAGGTTCTAAACCTGAAAAGATATAAAACAGCGCTGCTGTCATGCTTTTGCTCATTGTCGCTTCGGACGGCGTGGCACTTGGTCCTGCAGTAAACAGGACCAAATCAGCGACTTAAGGTGGATCACGGCGTGACCACAATGAGGAAAAGTAATGGATGTATACCCCCTCCCCCTTTCACAACAACCTCTCCCCCTCCCCCCTTCACAACAATCTCCCCCCCCCCTCAACAACCTCTCCTACCCCCCCCCCCTCTCATCAACAACCTTTCCTAACCCCACCCCTCAAATACCTCTCCTAACCCCACCCCCCAACCTCTCAACAATAACCCGAAAAAGACATGGACCTTGATTATTACTTTTTTCCGGAAAATACATTTTAAACAAACCCCAATTAGGGTAGAGCGCTACTTCGTCGTAATCGCCCATTTCCGTTCTATCGATCAGAAAAGATCAATAATATCATTGATTTCACCGTGCATAAATCAATAATAGGTTTGTTCCGATGCGTTAGTTCATTAGCTACAACATAAATCCTTTTAGAGCGCATTGTATGAATATTTACGCTCATTGTTCTCAAAACAAAAGAAGCGCTCCTAGCGAATCCCCTTTTTCTACGTTTATCCGTAGGACGAAGAAAATCTAATGGCGTTTCAATGCGTTAGGACGGAATTGAAACTCGTAGAACGAATTTAGAATCAAGAAGCAGTGTTAGATTTTAGACAATATCTCATAAATTTGTGATTCTTTATCAAATCCAAGGGTACGTATGAAAAGGTGAATAAATTTGCAATTCATCTTTGATAGAAATATTCCATTCTTTGTTTGAACATGTTCAAAAAAGAGGGGTAAAGCGCCGGTTGTGCTTAGTACGACGGAAATTAGATCAAAAACCCTATTAGAAAAACAAGTTTTTCCCTTAATTTCTTCCCACACCGAAACTTTCAAATTTGCACACAAATTGCTTGAAAAACATGTTCGATGACATTCAGTTGGTGAATTACACACAACTGACGGTGAAACATATCTGGTGCCTCTATAAATGCAATTATATTGACATCCAAAGTCCATCCTATTTAACATATTTTGCACAAAAGAAACTTTCTGCTCCGCCCCATTCATAAAAAAAAACTGCGGGAAATCCTATCAGATTCTGAACCGGAAAAGATATAAAACAGCGCTGCTGTCATGCTTTTGTTCATTCTCTGCTTTAACGTCAAGCAGTTCAGTTCGGTCTTTGCTCGCTTTGTCGAGTTGTTCGATAAATCTATAGTTTGTTACAAACGTTCGCAGATATACTGCACGTCGCGTCGTCAGTAGTGTCGGTCGCATCGCGTGATGGGAAGACAGCGCTCTCGGAGCCGACTTCGTGACCAAGCGGAGAAGAAGAACAGTGGTGAGGGTAGCTCGGTACCTACCTAAAATAGGTACGCTACTCTGCCCACCGATGTTGGAAATACCAACCCAGTCCCGGTGAAGCGGACGAAAAAGAGGAAGAAGAACCAAGGACAGTCCGATGGTACGAGCGGACACGACGATGTTACCGCGATGAACGCCAGCGACATCGGTGATTTTGGCGACGCCGTCGAAACCGAGAATTCTGCCGGCCCGAGTGCGGTGAAAGTCAAGCTTCCTCCACTGGTGGTGAAGGTAGTGCCACTCAAGACGCTCATTGGCGATTTTGCATAGCTGGGCATCGCAGCTGAGTACAAGATCAGCAGGATCGGCACTAAGGTGATGCTCCGGACGAAAGCGGAATACGAAATCGCACTCAAATTCCTGAAGGATTCCAATGCGGAATACTTCACGCACGACATTCCCGGTGAAAAGCCCATCAAGGTAGTCATCAGGGGTCTACCGGATGTTGATCCCAAGGCGATCGAAGAAGAACTCAAGAACCGGTACAAGCTGGCCCCAATCGCTGTCTTTCGGATGACGAGGTGAGACGAAAACGTGAAGACGTACCCGGATTGTCTTTTCCTGGTGCACTTCCAGAAGGGAACGGGGACGCTGAATGCGCTGCAGGCTATCCGCTCAATCTACTTCATAATCGTACGATGGGAGCCGTACCGTGGAGGCCATCGCGATGTGACCCAGTGCCAACGATGTCTGAACTTTGGACACGGCACTCGCAACTGCAACATCAAGCCACGCTGTAGCAACTGCGCTCAAGAACACGCCACTTCCAACTGCCCTGCGGATGGAGCCGTGGCGTTAAAATGCGCCAACTGTGGTGGTGCACATCAAGGTTCCGACAGACAGTGCTCCAAACGCGAGGACACCAAACGCATCCGAAAACAGGTGGCAACTAACAACCAACCAGGACGCAAGAAGGACAAAGTCCCGGCATTTCGGACGGAGGATTTCCCGCCTCTTCGTGCTCCTCAGCAAAGGCAAGCAAATTCGCGGGTGCATCCCGCTCAAGCAACTTCCGGTGATTCTGCTGGCCAACGCTCTCCATCCCCCCTTGGATTCTGGAGACAACCAACAGCGCAAAACAACAACCCCGATCTGTTCTCAGCGGATGAACTGATGGAAATTTTCGTCAACATATCCGGTGCACTTCGTAAGTGCCGCAATAAGCCCGAACAGATCCAAGTCCTCGGTAAGTTCATCATCCAGTATGGCGTCTAAACGGCTAACTATCGTCACCTGGAATGCTTGCTCTGTAAGAGCAAAAAAGATTAAGTTTGCCGACTTCCTCCGCAAGCACAGCATCGACGTGGGCCTTCTAACCGAGATCCATCTAAAGTCCGGCGACAGCTTCTGGTTGCCTGACCACAACATTATCCGGCTTGATCGCACCAGCTCCAGGGGGGGTGGTGTTGCGGTCGTCGTCAAGAAAGGAATAAAATACCACACTCTGTCCCATATCCGCACCTCTATCATCGAGTCCCTTGGTGTGGAGGTGGAGTCGTCGACTGGATACGTCCAGTTCATCGCCGTCTACTGCCCTCGACAGTGTGCCGCCAGCAGTGGACTAGCGGCTAAATTTAAGAAGGACCTGTCCACCATCATCCGTACCGGTTCCCGCTTCGTAGTTGAAGGAGATCTGAATGCTCGCCATGAGGCCTGGTGGAACTACCAGCAGAACCAGAACGGTCGTCTCCTGTTCGACCACTCACAGCATGGGCTGTATTCCGTTTGGTTTTCGGATGAACCAACATTCATCTCACCGGCGGGCAACCCATCGACGCTAGACCTGTTCCTGACAAATATCGGCTTGTCCAAGCCGGTAGCCTTGAACGAACTCAGCTCCGACCACCAACCGGTGGTGGCTGAACTGGGCTGCAACGTGGCTCCTGCTTCAAGCCTGCGCAAGGACTACCATCGCGTAAACTGGGCCCAGTTTGGACGCGTGGTAGACAGGCACATCATCGACAACCCGTCGCTTGACACCGTGGAGGACATCGACCGAGCGTTGGAGGGACACCACCAAGCCATAACCGTGGCTGACGAGGCGTGCGTCCGACGAGTTCCTGTGAGGGGTAAGTTTATTGCTATTGATTCCCACACTCAACTCTTAATTCGCCTGAGAAATGTTCGTAGACGCCAGTTTCAGAGGACTGGCGATCAAGCGAGGAAACGTGAAATGGCCGATCTGAACAAGGAGATTGCTTCCAGAATGGTCTCACTCCGGAACGAAAGTTTCGGGCGGCTTGTCCAGAATCTGGACGACCGATCCAGACCATTCTGGAAAGTTGCCAAGGTCTTAAAGACGCACCCTAAACCCATTCCGCCACTAAAAGATGAAAATGATGACGATCGGCTCATAATCACCCCTCAGGAGAAAGCAAATGCGATTGGTGAGTATATTGCCAAATCGCACTTGCTTGGCTCCAACATCCAAAGTCCGCTCGAAGTTCAGGTTGAGCAATGCGTACTCAACCTTGATTCCTCCCCTTGTGCCATCCCTCTGGAGGATAGAATCACAGTGGAACAGATTTGCTCAGCGCTGAAATGCACCAAAAACATGAAGGCCCCCGGGTTTGACGGAATATTCAACCTAGTGTTGAAAAATCTCAGCATGAAGGTTCACTCTCTGCTGGATGCTGTCTTCAACAGATGCTTGGAACTGCACTACTTTCCAAGTATCTGGAAGACAGCGAAAATCATACCTATCCGCAAACCCAACGCTAGCTTCAAGCTACAGACCAATCAGCCTCCTTTCAGCGCTGAGCAAATTGTTCGAGAAATTAATTCTCAATCGTTTGCTCAAGTTTGTCGAGGAAAATAAAATTCTCCTTCCGGAACAGTTTGGGTTCAGAAAGGGGCACTCCACCAATCACCAGCTAGTGCGGGTGATGAATAACATCCGAAGTAACAAAGCTGTATTCAAGTCCACAGCCATGGCCTTGTTAGACGTTGAGAAAGCGTTTGATAATGTCTGGCACAATTGGCTTGTATACAAGCTCTGTACTTTCAACTTTCCGTTACATCTGGTTAAAATCACCCGTAGCTACCTCCAGCAAAGGTCGTTTAAGGTATCGTTGAATAGTTGTCTTTCCGACACATTTTCCATCTCAGCAGGAGTCCCGCAAGGCAGTCTGCTGGGCCCTTGCTATACAGCATTTACACTTCCGACATTCCTCCCCTTGGAGACGGTTGCGTGTTTTTCCTGTTCGCAGATGATACCGCAATAGCCGTCAAAGGAAGGATGCCTCGCGAAATAACGAACAAACTTCAACGATACCTTAACGCCTTTGCTGATTATGCCACCACGTGGAAAATCAAAATCAATGCTTCCAAAACACAAACAATCATGTTCCTCCATCGGCAATCACCCAAACTAAAACCGGCTCCCTCTTGTACTGTAATCATGGATGGCATAAGGGTTGAGTGGTCCGCCGAAGTAACCTATCTCGGGATGTTGTTTGACGAAAAGCTCCTATTCCGCTCGCATGTGGAGAAAACCGTAGTCAAGTGTTCCGCCTTGGTTAGGTGTCTGTAACCACAATGAAGAAAACTAATGTATGTAAACACCCTCCCCCTTTCACAACAACCTCTCCTCCTCCCCCCTTCACAACAATATCTCCCCCCCCCCCTCAACAACCTCTCCTAACCCCCCCCCCCCACTCATAAACAACCTTTCCTAACCCACCCCCCCCCCACTCATCAACAACCTCTCCTATCCCCTCCCCCCCACTCATCAACAACCTCTTCTATAACCCCCCCCCCCCCCACCCCTCAAATCCTACACATAAGTTGTTGCAACGTGATCAACAAATCAATATCTATGTGTCGGCCACATACTTAATATATGTAAGTATAAAAACCATGCGTGACCACACATACTATTCATTTGCGTATAAATTTCATGTGTACTTCTGAGTGGATTCTGTTTATGTGCGGTTAAATGAAAATCATGTGGAATTTCACATGGATATATGTCAAGAAAAATGTGTAAATTGTTTTGAGTCCATAACCGAAACATTGAAATACTTGAAAATTTTAAAGTAAATGCATGAAAAACATCAATTTTGTGTGGTTCTACGTCATACTGCGGTCATGTCTACGACACAACCCTTTAATTTTTTTTATATACTTTATTTAGGTGATTTTTAGTCGTAGGCTAGTTCATCTCCGTTAAAGGTGGGAAGCCTTTGAAAGAGGTTCCCCAGCCACAGTGCTTGAATATCATGCTACTGCAACATTTCATTGGGAGTAAACAAAAACTAAAAGTATAAACAGCATACGAAAAAGACAAAAAAAGTAGCTGCTTGAGTTGAGGGCACGTATCCTAGCATGTCCCGTACGCTGGTGGGCAGACCGTGGAGGCAACGAAGATGCTCGAATTGTGGGCATACGCATAACACGTGCTCCACCGTCGAAGGAATATGGCAAGTTTCACAGGTGTTCCTGAGGGTCCTCCTCTGAAATCCCGTGACATTAGGGCGTGTCCTGTCTGGAGACTGGGAAAAATCCTCAGGTCCTGCAGGATCGCAAGGTCCGTCCACTTTCCGATGTCGCCTTTGATCTGCCTAATGAACGGAAGTCTGGCAGGGACCATTCCGTTGCCCACGCTGTAGCACTGTGCAAGCGAACCATCTATTCACATCCTGCAAGGGTACCTTGTGCTCGATTGTCCGCCTCGATGTTCCCTGGAACTCCACAGTGTCCGGGAGTCTATATGTAGGTAGTGTTTGGTGGCGCAAAGTTCAGGATGCCCAGGATCCAGGGGTGCACCGGAACCTGAATAACACTCTGGGAGTCCAACAGGATCAGGATTTGATGATCCGCAGGGACCGTGACCACATGAAGAATAGCCGCTGCTTCTGCCGAGCACACCGAACATTGTTTTGGCAGACTACTCGTTGGGGAAATGTCACCAGCGATTCCCATTCCAACTCCAGCTCTCGATCTTGACTCGTCCTTGTAGCGATGCATGTAGTTGGGGTACGATCCGGTCAGCTCTGCTACCGATCTTCTAAGGGCTACGGAATTGTCACGGCTTAGAACTTCTCCTTTCTGGCTGTCGATGTTTGGTGCGGGAGATTGCCACTGGGGGGAGTTGGCGATTGTACGGAGAACTCTGTCCCCCTCGCTGAAGAAGCAGATTCTATCATTTCCGGCGATATTTTCTGAAAATGCAGCAGCTTTGTTGGCAATGGCTGCGTAGATGCGGTACCGGAAAGGGAGAGTGCTGGCTTCGGCTGGCGTCGAGGGCAGTAGACCGGAGATGATGCGCGTGTAGCTATTGTATTGCCTTGTCAGTGGCGATGCAGGTAAATTCAAGTCCATACATCAGCCGGCTGCCTACGATGGCCCGGGCAACACGGAAACGTACTTTGGTTCGCGTGTAAAGGGCCTTAGAAAGTTTGTTTACAAATGCTTTTGTGCCGTTATCAAATGTTATGCCTGATATGACCGCTAAGGCCCCAGATGACGCGTTTCTTTAGTACCGAGGGTGTCCATCTACGGTTGAAAGCTTTCGCAATGTCCAGGGAAACGAACTTCGTATGGAGACCGTTATCCTAGGCGTCCTTGAAGAGCTCTTCTAGTGTCTCAAAATACGTTGATGTACCGTGGCCTTGCTGGAATGCGTGTTGTCGATGGTCTAGAAGACCCGCCAGCCTCGAGAAACTGCTTCAGGCATCGGTTGACCATCCGCTCGAAAACCTTTGCCATGCAGCAGGTGAGCGCAATGGGCTGGAACTTCACCACGTCCCGTGTCGGCTCGTTTGCTTTGGGGATGGGAACAGTCAAGCACTCCTTCCAATTCTCTGGATACGGGTCTGTTCGCCAAAGCTGGTTGAAGATTATCAGCATTTTTACTTTACCCGGAGTAGGCAAGTGCTTGAGCAGCGGGTAGCTAATCTCGTCTGGGCTGGCTGATTTCCCGTTGCTTCTACTAAGCGCGAACTGAAGCTCCTGTCAGGTTAAATCCTGGTCAATCATCAGGTTGTTCGTGTCCGGAGAAACGGGAAAACGGCTTGCGGACAAAATCGATGGGTTTTGCTTGCCGTTGGAAGGTCTCCTCGTATTTGGAAATCACCGAGTGGTGAGTGAAGTAATTGCCAAGCTTATCTTATTGCAATTATAAACACTTTGAACAAAAAACAGTTCTTGAGACATTTTAAATCATTTTTTCAATGAAAAAAAAACACCGAAAAGCGTACTAACAACATGTACAAAAAATTTACCAAAAGTTCGTGTTCTACAATTTTTGTCAGTTTTCAAGAGTTCACTGTTTTGAATATTCCAAAAGTTTGCATTTTCTGTAAACTTTTTTTATTAAACGAAAAATTTAAAAAACTTCCTACAACTTTTGTTTTTTTTTTCGACAAGAAATACCGCTTCCGAGCTACATTTTTTTTTTTAAATTGCAATTTCAAGATCCAAAATAGCAATATTTTCGCAAAATTATAAATCATTGCCCTTAACAAACTATTACACAAAGTTGCATACAAATCGGAGAAGGTCGATTCAAACATTTTTTTTGTCGCTTTTTTGCCTAGAACTGCTCAACATGAATAAAGCAGGCTTCAAATTTCAAAGTCAAAATCAGATACACACACACATTCCATGGCGCGATACGTTGATCTTCTCTTTCCTATTTCAACTGCAACAATGAAGCAGTCAACGGTTTGTGGCTTCGTGGCCAATTTTTCAAGACTACGTGCGCTAAGAGCGTGGAAATTGAAAAAGTTCGCTAAGTCCTATGTACTCCAGAAGATGGATGTGTATGCGAATCAGACGCAGCTTATTTATACATCGTATTATTTGGGATTTCTTCATACACTTTTAGCATTAGCATTGGCTCTGGCGAAGTTGGTCGTGAAAAATCGATCCGAATTTATCTGTTTCGTAAACGACGGCAGAGAGTTGCCTCGTTGGCACGTTGCCTTCCGTCAGAGAGCAGTTCCTTTTGGGATGAATATTGAATGGGAAAAGTTTTCAATCAAGCAGTTCGGCACAACAACCGTGTCAGCAATGCAAAAAATCTGAGCTGCTGATGCAAAGCTATGGAAAATAGTGTTACGGTGGTACGTGCTGGTGAAGCAACCATAGAATTAATGTTTTTGTATTCTCAGATTCCACCGCAAAACTTTCTGACGTGGAGGTTTCAAATCGCTCACAATTCATGCAAGTTAATGCAATTTTCCCAGCGTCCAATCCATCGACAAATCAATCTGACAAAAAACATCACTCCACTGGACGTGGTTCTAGCAAGGGTCCTTACCAGAGGGAGTTGGACTTTTGCAATCGCAGCTTTGCGATTCAGTGACCCTCATATATCATGAAATAAAAATGTTCTCGATAAAATATTCATTCCGAATGTCATGTCCAGTTTTGCCTCGTGCGTCTCTTCGTTACGGTGTAGTGTGGCGATGTGTCCGGGTCAGGAAGGCTTCGGTGAGCTCTGTCATCCAGGCCATTTGCGGAGCTTTAAAATATGGGCCGAGCAATAAATCCTTAATCACGTTAATAGCACTCACATGATCCACCCTAAGCCGGGACACTTCCACGTAGGCTGTGCGAATTTATAGGCGGCGGTTTGGCTGTGCTCCACATGCACACATACACGTGGTTTTACCTGGTGCTCGAAATGAATCATTTGCTGCTCTTTTCTGAGCAAACTTCACGGTAGATAATCCTCTGGGAGCGTGCTGCGGCTGCTGCCACCGACCAACATCTATTTGTTAATGCGGAGGAAATACAAACACAACATGAGAAGGGTATGCATGTGTTAATGAGGTGCACTTTGGAGCTCGTTGGCGATATTTATTTCATAATTCAAGCCGCGGTATTATACAACATAAAGTTTTCTATTTGCATGGGAAGAGATGTCAGTTGATCATTTTAAAAACAGTGCCAGCGCCAAGATGTGGAAGAATCCATGAATGAAAATTTCTGATTTTTTTTCCTGTGTGGACGGCGACGGTGGACGAATCAAGATGGCTTGGACTGGTTTTTTGGATTCCGTAATGCATCGAATGCCAGACAGTTCTTTAATCAGGACATTTAATTTTTTATTTAATATTTCTTGCATTTTTTTCATCAAAATAAATATTTGTGATGAAGATGGACGATACTGCAGTTTACGTGCTGTTTTGAGCTTGATAGGCATTTATAATTAAAGGGATTGTGAACTAAGTTACGGTACCTTTATTTTCAAATCCAAGGTGCAATATGAGTTGTTAAGTGCGTATCAGCGGAGATCAATCAAAACCGGTAGGTATTCATCAACCGGTACCTGCGGTACGTAATTCGTGCGTGGTGGCCTTACAACTAGACCTCGAATACAGAGCTGCTCTTTCGCTGTCATCAATCGCCCGAAATGGGAATGTTTCACGTTAACCCTATGCAACCAGTGTGTTCTTAGGAATGATACATGAGCGAATGAGTAACTACTGTAAAGCAACTTTGATGCCATGCAGATAAGCTTCATGCAAATTGAATTATTTAAAATCAGAATCCTGCTGAAAACCTCTAGGGTTTCATTTCTTGCACATGTTGCTAATATTCATTTCACATTGGGATGCAGCGCTGAATAGAAAACGACGTTCACGCAACACTTCTGCTGGCGGTGAAATCTCGTTATCTTCAAAATGTGTGCATCTCCCTCTAAACGAAGAGCCGGCACAAACCACACCGGAGATGGCACAATTTATGTGGGATATATTGTGAGAAACCGGAATACGAAATTAGATGCCACTACGTGTTTCTGCATATGCGAAAGTTTTAAAATCGATTAAAAATGAATTTGATGCAATATTTCATTCGTCATACGGTAAAATCAGTGCACGAAGCTGGCGGTAGGTACGTGACGTTCGGATAGCGTTTTCCTGATGATTTACTACAACTTTCGGCACGCAAATAGCGGAATAGGAAAGTTGCATGCAGTTTGTGTATGGTGAGAAAGTGAGAACATTGCATTTGTTGAAATCGTACCTGTTCTCATAGACATAGATAAATAAATTATATCCCGCTGTATGCTAGTTAACTGATCTCATCTTCAGGAACGTGCTGTTAAATTAAATGACATAAATAACTTCTAACGGGACCGATATTTCACAGTTGAAAGTTCATGTTACAGGCATGATTTGTACATGCACAGAAAAAAATATGAAACATAGCAAACATTCATGCACGTAAATTTCCCTTTCACGTAAACTTAAGTCTGGTCCACTCAGAATTCGGTCACTTTATTTATTCTATAGCAGCACCTCCAGAGGTCAGATTTGGAATGTTTTGACAGCGATTGGAAGAAAATTGATCCAGCACACCCACGTTGAAAACCCTACGTGGCCAATTTGAAATATTACGTTCCCAAGTAACAATTTTGGTTTTATGAAGGTTCTGGAGTCCATGATTTAGACTTGTAGCATGCTTTAAAACCTTGATAAAACTTGCAATGTAACTTGGGATATGATACTGTGGGAGATGTTCCCAAGCGGCTCCGTGATCGCAAGAGTGTGGCCCAGAAGCAGAGATGCCATATATTTTTTTCAGAAGTCTGCGAAAAATGTCTGTGAATTTCAAAAATATCTGTGAATTTCAGAAATGTTTGTAATTGAGTTGCAAAAATTTTTGCAGAAGTTTTTTCGTGTGACGGTGGTGGGGGGCGATGTTAGAGTCATGAAATCGATGCAAAATTTTAAATGTCAGTAAAAGTCATGTTCGAGCAAAAAATACCTGCTTTAAACGAATTGAACCTAATTGTAGTTGGGAATGCATCAATTTACGCCGCATAAGTTAAAATCAATTAATAAAAAAGATATATTACGATTACAAGACAAATGAGGTCGACTCCAAGTTGAAATTAGTTCACTCATATTCAGTGTAGGAAAAATATAAAAAAAAATCAAATCTCACCAATGCCCAAGATCACGCTTGATATTCGTAGACAAAAATCAACAAAAAAACATATGCGGTTGATTTGCAAGCTGTGATATCGCAGCTCGGTATATCAAGCTAACTAAACTCACCAACCGCATCTCTCACCAAAATAAGGTGGGATTGAGTTTAATGATTTTTGCCGTATGCAACCGAAACTTTCTCTTTCTAAGAAAACGATGTGTAACGGAATCATTTTTGAGTCGAGTCAACTCTCAGCTTGTAACGGCGCCGGTGGTGTAATGGTAAGCGTGATTACCTCTCACCCCAGCAGGCCTGGGTTCAATCCCAGTCGACGCCGCCGGGATGTTCTGAGGCATAACATCTCTGATCATGCCTTCCTTCGGATGGGAAGTAAAGCCGTTGGTCCCCGGTTCATGAGTTGATGGGTCGATAGGTAGGGTCCAGGTTTGAGAGCTGCCTTCCTGGCACGTCGGTAGCATTGGTGCTCAGCACGGAAAACAAGATCGACGGAAAAAACAAAACAAGGGAAAAAACTCTCAGCTTGTTTTTGAATGCTGTGAATAGTCTCGCAATACCAAGCATGAGAGCGTATGAGAGCGGAAAAATATTATTTGTTTTATGATTTTCCCAACACTGCCCATATTCTTGAAAACGTAGTTAACTAATAGACTGAGTAATTTTTTTTTATTATTATAGTCACTTTTAACGCACTTGGGTCATTCGTCACTTATCTGGGGGTGAGATTTGAACTCGTGACTTTCGCGTGAGAGGTATGGATGATAACCAATACGCTGGGGTCGCCCCTAGACTGAGTAAAACTTTACGAGATTTAACAGTTATTTGTTTTCTTATATGAGTATCGACTCGATGTATATATGAAATTAGTACACGGAAAAAAGTTTTCATCTAGTTTCCATTGGGAATGCACATTACATGAACAAAACCAATGATATATATCTGAATTTCACATATCATTCATGTGATCACATGAGTTCTATATGTTAAATCACTTAAATTTCATTTGACATATAAGGTTCATGTGATTTTGTGGTGTAATTCACAATTATGGTTACACATGAAAGTTATGTGAAATTCTAATGAATATTTTCCATTAGATATGTGGTTTATTCTTTGAGTAAATACTACTTAAATGAATAGATTTTTCGTCAATTTTTGTCATATTCGAAAAGATTTATGAGGCTCGGAAAATTTTACTCAGTCTACAAGTAAACTTCGTCAACTAGAGTTTGAGTAATTTAAACTTAAATTTGAGTGGATCTTATATGCCATGTAGTGTGGAAATCCGTTAACTACTGGTTCTTTTGTACGCCAGCAGCGGGGGAACAAGCACATCTTAGTGAGAGATTCAACTTTCCACCACCTAAATATGAAGAAATCGACATTCAAAAGATCAAGCTTATTAATACGATTCTAAGCACTTCGTGCTCAAAAAGTGTTGATGAATCAGGATCAGAGTCAGTGCTGAGATTTTTCATTGTCATTGACAGACTCTTGCACGATATTGACAAAATTGTTCATCACATAGTCACCGACAGACATGATCCTCAAAAAAACCTTTGTCAAAATTTCCTTAATTTTTTAGTCAATGGCAAAGATTCACCTGGTAACAAAAAGTGTAATTCCGGCGATTCTGTATCACATTATTGTTATCCAAGCAGTTAAGGACGTAGGGGCTCTCAAGTAACCAAAAGTTCTGATAAAAGGCTATTTGTGGCTTAAGCAGCTTGGTTGGTGCTGGTCTATAGAATTCTAAGCAGCCTCATTTTTAAATCGTTATAAGATCTTTAAAGTTCCGGTATTATAATTGAAGAGCATTCTAAGCAGCTGCTGGCAGAACTTGAACGGAACTTTTAGAAAATAAATTAAAAAAGGTTTTCGTCCACTACACCAATTCTATGTTTAGTTCGCACTTTTATGCCTACTGTTGGAATTTTCAGTGCCAGCTGACTGACTTGAATACGAAACACAACACCTTGATGAATTTTAAATTGGTGTTTGCCCGCATGTGGCGCAGTGGTTAGCGTTCGTAGATCGCATGCCCGAATACACGGGTTCGAATCCAGGAAATTACTTTTTAATTATTTTTTGTATGTTTGGATAGAATGTTGATGCTTATGCAGTACACAAATTATGATTTATTCGGGCCACTGATCATTTATTATCGTACATTAAATTTTGTTACTAATAAAGACTTGTACGGGTTGCTTGATGTGGCTTGAAAGTTCTGTCGGAACTTTATTTGAACTTTATGGAACTTGAAAGTTCTGTCGGAACTTTATTTGAACTTTATGGAACTTGGAAGTGACTTTAATCGTTAAATGCGGAACTTTTGGTTACTTGGGCTTGTTCACTTTAACGGCTCCATGTAATCGTGTTGCTCAAGTCATTCAATTTCGTTACAAATTTAGATAATAAGAAAATCTACACATATCCGTCACTGACAGCATTGTCATTGACAATTAACATGGTTTGCCTTGGCTGTGAGTGTAAGCTCAAATGAGTCGAAATTTTGCAGCAACGGGAGCCTATTCATATAAGAAGGAATATCGAAATAAAGATCATCGAGAAATGGATAGTACTAGACAACGAAGCCAAGTATGCTGAATTGGTGCTAAACACTAACACTGTTGTAAAGATATTATAAATACAGTTTTAAAATAAGATATATCAAGCAAAATATTCATTACATTTTGCAACATAATTACAAACCTGGGGGAGAAAACTTGCCTAAAATTAACACAATTTGCTGATACCAACCTTTTTGCCATTTTCGTACACCAAGTTGTACCGAAAGGCTTGATATCACTTGAAAAACACAATTTCGTTCCCGGACCCGGAGAAACGAATGGCATGTAGCTATAGACTCATCTCAACGGGATCGAAAAATGTTTCTTTATGTGTGTACATATGTATGTATGTAAGTTCGTGTGAGTGTAACTCACTCAATTTTTGCAGAGATGGAGCAAGTTCCTGAAGATGTGTTCCAGATCCCCTTCGCTATTGATGTTTTTCCCGATGGGAATTATGGTTCCTATGATATGAACAAAAATTTGCGTTCCAGATTTCACTGGGGAATTCGTAAAAGATTGATGTATCAAAAACTCATCATGCGACACCTAAATCACATTAGAATCTTACTATAAGATCAATGGTGGACATATTCAGACCCAATGATCACAATGGCCTCTTTCAGATGGGTCCCCCGGGAAGTGGACAGATTCTGACATGCGCCAAAATGCATCGTGCGATACCTCAAATCACATGGAACTCAACATAATGATTAGTGCAAGTATTTTGATTGATTTTCCTTAACTTATAGTTTACCTGATCCTTTGAAAAAGTTCGCTATGGGGTTTTACGACTCTTATTCAGGTACAAAACGGTGAAAATGGCTGCTTCGTTTAGCACTAAAACTGCAGGAAAATAATAAACAACTTTACGCCCGATGTACCCGCTAGTGTGCGTACGTTAAACGTCACTTATCTCTTTAACAGTGACAGCTCGTTCGTGTGTTGGGTTTTAAAACGCGCGTATTTCTAATGCTTGTTGCAAAATGCCTCGCACGTGTAATTTGATTAAAGATGGAAAACAGTGTAACCAAATTTAAATTTTTTTCCTTGATTACAAAATTCTGTAAATATCTGTGAAAAAACTAAAAAGCCTGTAAATGTCTGTATCGAAAAAAATGTCTGTGAAAAAAATTAAAGTCTGTAAATTCACAGACATGTCTGTAAATCTGGAATCTCTGGATTAGGCTCACTTGTGGATTGAGCGAGCGTATCAAAAGGGATTGTTACAGATGAGCGCCGGCTGTTCTTTGGCTCCAGTTTACAAGGCATGGTCATGGCAATGCTCTCACTATCGTTTCTGTTAAATCGTCTGCGTTCAAGACAGCAAGACTGCTGTCTACTCGGAGTGCTTCAACGAAGATATCCTCGTCCTTCGTCCTCTACTGGATTCCGATAAACTTCAATGCGAGTGCAGTATGAGTTCGCATCAGAATGAACTTAAATTTTGGGAGAATAATCGTTACCAAATTTGGAATCGATTGAGCTTGGTGGAGAAAAATCGATATTTTGAAGCAACATAATTATAATTGACCTTTTTCTCGTACTTTTCATTCAGCCAACACGTTATGATAAATCAGCATCCCATATGGCAGTTCCAGATTATAATTCAAGACTATTTTTCACACATACGGAGCTGTTCTATTAGTTGTAAGTGTAAAATCCTCTTCTCAAGACTATGGTAACTTCGGAATATTGAATATTCTGGTGTTAACACTGTTTAGCTTTCACACTCAACTTTCACTCTTTATTTGCGTTTGCTTTTAACGCTTCTCCTCAAATCCTCTGTCTCACTCAGCGGTTGAACTGCTGACGTGCGTGACAGTCTGTTTGTATTCGTACTTTCATGCTCTACCATTGTCTCTCTTAGACAACACAAACGGTAGAACAATATACGAACAAAAAGAAAAGATGAAATAACTATCATATGACATGTGTGATTTCGTTCTAACTTCTGAATTTGGTGTAAATTAAACTATTTCTGATTAGAAATGTTATTACTAGGACATCGTTGCTTGCTATTTTCAGAATTAACAAAAGCACAACATCAGTAGCTCTTATTTTGAGAAAAAAAAACTAAAATACATACATTCGTGATGGCCTTCGGCAACAGTGTCGTATGGCATAGCCTGTCATACGACATTTAAGTTTGGTACTGTAATTTGATAGCTTGTTTTGCAAGTGTCGGAAGCAAAGGCAAACAATTATCACAGAAGAGTCACAGTTGACTACGGTGGCCGCTTACCTACGCTTCTGGCTACCGCCCTATGCTTGTCTTTGTTCATGCCCTTTTTGGGCTGTATGTATGTTACTCTGATACACTGATATCAAATAACACATGTTAGATATCACAGTAAGCAATAAAAATACCCATATAGAACTTTTAAAAGTGGAAATAATTCGGTTTTGATACATATTCAGCTAAAAAAAATTAAGAATTTATTGATGGACTTTGTCGTTCACTTTTTTTTCAGGAAATGATTGCTAAACAATGTTTAATTAAATAATAAGAGATTTATCCCATACAATTTTCAACCGCTTTACTACAAAAATTCTAATTTGAGAGAGAAAATTCTCTCTAACAAGCTGAAGCTCTTAACTTGCCATGTATTCTGATGACACTAGATCTGTGATTTCCCTTTCACAGATTACAAAGTACAGCACCTGACACTACAAAACATATCTGGTACCTCTATATATGCATTTTGATTAACATTCGAAGTCCCTCCTTTTTTACATATTCTGCACAAAATATTTTTTCCGCCCCGCCCCATACATAAAATAAAAAGGGGGAAATCCTGTTTCGAGCGGGGCTTACGAAGTGTTTTTGTGCAAAATTTATAAAAAAGAAAGGTTTTCAATGAGGGATGTTAATCTAAATGCATATATATGAATTCCACACATGTTTAGCATTGCATTATCCTCTGTGAACGATTAACGGAAAAAAGTTTATGTGTAGTTTTCGATAGATGTCACCGAAAACAACAGCAATGGCATCTGCTGGAAAATGAATGCAGAAGCTTGATTAAATGGTTAATTTATACTGAGAAAGCTATTGATCATACCCGCTGGCCCACTTAATACCATTTTCCACAACTTTTTCTAGAGTTAAAAAAAAAATAGTTAAGTTAAACGAATATTGTGATTTTGAAAAAAAAATAATGGGAAAAATTCAATGAAATTCAACAACACGCATATATTTTGATAACAAGCAAATCACAGCATCAACAAATACCTACCAGCGCGAAAACCTCGTCAGTTTGTGATCTGGTCAAAATTTTATACGAACCGGTTGATGTCAAATCAAATATGGGACTCTCAGTTATTTCACCTGATTTTTTAAATCAAATGAACAAACGTTTCTTCAGTTCCACTTTAATGATCTGGGTTCTGCAAACTAGCAACGATTCTCGAAGCAATCAAATTCAGCAACAATTAATAATCAACTTCCTCAAAGTTTAACGAAAGTGTTCTCTTGAATAAGAATCACTGATAGTTGGCAATATTGTTAGCAGCAAACTACAAAAAATAAGAAGAAGACGCTGAGCGAGGGAAAACTTATAAATATTTTCCATTTACGTGATACTCTAGCAGAACTTTGGTCGTGGTATTCCTGCTCCGCATTTTCAATGAACCTCTTGCGGTGTGTTGCAGCAGAGTTCAGGTGCAAAGGGTGAGCTTCTGATGAAGACACGGTGGATGAAATGCAATTCAGCACCACGCCTGGCTAATGCAACTGCTTCGACAGGTTGGGAATGCACCATATACATATATAGATGGTCGCTTTTGCTTCCTGTCGACACCAGCGCGCATACCTAATGGATTGAAGGAGGTGCGAAATTAGAGTTCCATTTTCTGCAAGCTTCTTCTACCTCGGTTGTGCAGCATGGTCCTGTTGGGCATGGCACAGATTGGTCTTGACCCGTTCCAGCAGCCGGCAATGAAGAATGTTCTCATCATGCTTGTTATCATGACTAAGTTTGACGTATCGTTGAAACGTTTCAAGCGTCAAATTGCTCTCGAAATCAATTTTTGCCAATTAGTTTTCGGCATGTGTTACCCAGGGGGGGGGGCATTGCAAAAGGAAGAAGCGTTTTCTGTGTCCTATCTTGTGGCAGACCATAAGAACATGCTCGTTGATTATGTGCCTTTCAGTATTTTCAAAATGCAGTCGATACGAGCCCACTTCAATTAATTGATAGCTGTAGTACAAATTAAACAGTACCTTGTTGGATGAATTGAAAAACTGTGAATGTGCTAATGACCGCAGCAAAACTGCTCTTGAGTACAGTGAAGTGCATTCACTTATTTAAGATGTTAATTTGCCCAGAAGTAGAAAAGTGATTGTAGCGTACCGTAAAGGATAGAAAGGAAAATTAAATTTCATTATATCGAAACGAAACGAAAACGTGCTGTATAAAACATGCACAACTCAAAAAAGTAGTGTGAATTTCTGTTAAATATGATGCACATAAAAGGAGCGTCACATCTCATCTAAGTTTACATTATAAATCGTGTAAAGTTCTGAGACATTGTATGAAATGTTGCAAATATTGTATACAAAAGTCCATCTTTGTAAAAAAAACATTGCTTACAAGTTGCTCGTTTGCGCCGGTGGTGTAGTGGTAAGCGTGACTGCTTTCTAACACCCCAATGGGTCTGGGTTCAATCCCAGCCGAGGTCAGTGGGATTTTTCTGAGGCATAAAAATCTCTGGTCACGTCTTCCTTCGGAAGGGAAGTAAAGCCGTTGGTCCCGGCCCATGTGTGTTTGAATGGGTGCGATATCCTACGCAGGTGTGGAAGCTAAGCTGCTTACCTGCACATTCGAATACCGTCAATGGATGGCAATCCATGTCCGTCGGTGATTGGCACTAGATTGCGGAACAGAGACCGACGTTAAATAAAGAAAAGAAGAAGAAGTAGTACATATGACAATTAAATAGAAGTTGAAAATGAGCGAAGGGCCTGTCGCATTAATGGCCCTTCGCTCATTTTCAACTTCTATTCAATTTTCATACTTCCGTACTCTACACGCTAACTCCAAAGTACCCATTAATGAGTAAAATTTTACCCATTTTGAAGAAAAATGGCTTAACTCATGAAATGAGTAAAACCGACTTTACTTATTAATGAGTACTTGATGAATACGCCAGAAAAGGGGTATTTTTTATCTCTCTTTCTTTTTCTGTACATGAGTAAAAAGTACCCATTTTATTGATTTGGTTTTTGATCCATGGGGGGCGGGAGCCTGTGATCAAACTTATTGAAATCCTTAAACAATGAAATCAAAACAATAATTACACTTTATTGCACGTAAGCACATATCATAATCGTTGACCAATCGAGACATAGTGTCCGTCTCGTAAAATCCATAAGCAAACGTCAGACTGTGCGTGAAACATGGCGGCCATCGTACTATCCTTTCACTTCACTGAAAATTCCCATGAAAAACTGTAATTATTTGCTAGAAGAGACGATTTTTCGACGGTGCCGTCAACGCCAATATTCAGTTCAGTTCCCTGGTGGGATCGGTCCGCGAGGGATGCTGCTCTTCGAGCAGGTTCGGTCCTTCCGCATGTGTACTTCATTTACTTTTTCGAAGATCTCCACTAACTTGAAACGGTACATGTTTTTAGAATGGCTTAATGTTCTTCCTAGTTGCACTTTTTATCCTTGCCTCGTAACAGTCGGTACCAGATCGTGACCAGGAATCCTGCTTTCCCTGAAAGTAAAAAAAAAATTACTCTCAGCCGTAGAATTATTTTCAAATTAACTTGTTTACCTCAATCAACACCTGCTGGAACGAATCTGTTAATTCGAATCGATTTTTTTTCCGATTTGCAGGTCGACTCACGAAAAATTCACGAATGTGTGAACATCTACATAGGGGAATTTACGTATTCTCGGCAACCTAAGCAGCGACGTTCTTTCTATAGCCTTTTTCTCTAAGAAACGCACACATATGCAGTATTGGTTTGTTTACAATCTTTTGCTGCCAGCTGCTCTAACAATTTCAGTCGAAAGAATTGTCAAAAACTGTTTTGAAACGCTTTTACAAAGCTCCAATCTTCTCTAGTGAGAGCGAGTATTGTCGGCAACCAGTTTTTCTTCGGCAACCGTTCCATTTGAACTGCATGTAAATCTGCTGTTCTATTATCGGCAACTCGAAATCAGCTACAATTTGTAGTGCGTGTGTTGCATTTCAAGAAAACCTTGCTAGATTGCTTTTTCTCAGTGGTAAAAATATAGTGAAATTGAAGCTGAAAGCATATAGAATCGTTTGTATGCATTCAGTGAAGTGTTTTCGTAAGAAAACCCAGTGAAAATAATGTTTCAATTTGGGTTGCCGAAAATAGTCTGTCATGCCGAAGCCGTCATTTCCCCTAGCTGTTTTGACATTATTTTTTTTTTCCTTTGGTTTGTTTTTTCCGTCGATCTTGTTTTCCGTGCTGAGCACCAACGCAACCGACGTGCCAGGAAGGCAGCTCCCACACCTGGACCCTACCTATCGACCCATCAACTCATGAACCTGGGACCAACGGCTTTACTTCCCATCCGAAGGAAGGCGTGATCAGAGATGTTATGCCTCAGAACATCCCGGCGGCGCCGACTGGTATTGAACCCAGGCCTGCTGGGGTGAGAGGTAATCACGCTTACCACTACTCCACCGGCGCCGTTACCTGTTTTGACATTAATTGAATGCATATTTTTATCCATTTTAATTGCAGGGGATATTTTCAAAAATGGGGAAAAAAGTACCCGCTTTTGAATTTTTGAAAATACCCATTTTTTTACAGTTTTGAATAATTTCAAAAAATGAGTACAAGATACTCATTTGATGAGTACTTTCAGGTTAGCGTGTAACGGAACTATCTACCTACCCTCTTCTAAGACCATTCTCAAGCTAATAAATTATCACACTAAAGCTTCATGTTAGATAACAATTCCAACCAACTCTGAAAATCGCAAAACTTCGCGTATGAAGTAACATAAAAACACTTTGAAAGTATTTCCTAGTTTTTCTGTAACCGGATTCTGCCATCTTAGATATCAAAATGGCGTCAGACATCGATTTCCGGTTCCTACACATTGTCCCGATTCCAAAAATACCAATATTGTTAGGAATTTGACTGCATTTTTCTGTTCTTCTCTAGCTTGAAGCCGCCATCTTGGATTTCAAAATGGCGTCAGACATGGATTTACAATCCCTGCACGCCACCCCGATTTAAAAAATACCAATATTGTTGAATATTTGACAGCGTTCTGTAGCTGGAAGCCGCCATTTTGGAATGACTAAAATATATACGTACCCTAATTAACAAAGCACAAGCAATATAAAATCTCGAATCGGCCACTTAATACTACAGGGGTGCACCAATAAACAAAAAAAAAGCTGCAATAGAAATGAAGAAAAAGGAAATAAACAAATAAAAAGCTTCTTTTAATAATTTGAATGTGAGCGGTTAAAATGGCAAAAAGGGCAACAGTAAATAGAATACGCTCAATTAAATATGGATGAATCTCCACTAAATTAGGAAGTTTGAGCACTAAATAACTTACCTACGTCACCCGCAGTTGCAAATATGTTCCCATATAAGTGGCAAAATGAGCAAAGTCATATTGAATAACCACGATATATAAATCTAAAATGTCCCACACAAAGCGCACAGTTATCACTGTTTAAATCCAAATATGCTCTAAAATCGTAATTATTTCCCCAAAAAAAAAAATGAAAATATCCTTTAAAAATTGAAAAAGTTCCAGAAACCAGGAGATAAATTTATTCTTGAACATGAGGATGAGCCATCGTTAAATATGAATCGTTCTTAAAAAAAAAGAAAATAATTCATGCAGTAAAGTAAAAATGAGCAATTAAAAACGAACACTGTGCAATATGAAATAAAAAAAAAATCCAATGATATTCAGGAAATATTCCTTTAAATTGAAAGTTTATGAGCCAATAATCCAGATCAATTTCCATATGGTATTTTCAAGACAGCGATAAGTAATGATACTGTGTCTTGGCTAACAAAGGCGATGTCGATAAAGAAGATTAACGAATGTGGGTCTCATTGAAAAAGCTACCATTAAACAAAATCAAAAGAGCACTAAAAACAGCTGTTTGAGCAATATATACGTCACAAAAAAACACTAGAAAATGCCGTTTGAGCAATATCAAGGTAAAAAAAAGACGCAAAAAGCACAATGAATGTCCCAGGGAAAATCTCAAAAACGCTCAGCAAAAAATAAGAAATGAGCAAGAAACTTATAAAATTAGCACTTTGAAAAATAAATTGAGCATTTTATATGCCATGAATGTCACTAAGAAAGAAAACAATATATTTTGAAAACCTGCAAATCTTCATCGAACCACAGACAAACAGATATAACACTCGCATCTTGTACATCGAACGCGCATTTAACGGTCAATTTAAATATGTGTTAGTTGATAGTACCTCCGTGCAAAATTTTCGTTTTTAGCCTCATTGAAGCTCATAATGTTTGCTACAAACTGGCAATGTTTGGTGATGGTAAACTAAAAAAGCTATGGTTTTTTTTTTAAATTTCACGATTTTTACATTTTCATTAAAAACACATGTTTTTTAACCATGTATATTTTTTCAAAAATCGCATTTTAATTTTGCACAACTTTTCCCAAGACACCATAGCAATCAAGCAAGCCGTTTTTGCAATATAGGTATGTTTATTTCATTAGTGTTTTTCTACACAGGCCCTATTGAAAAGTTAGGATTCATTACATCTGATACCATGAAAAGGTATCGTTACTAACAAAACTAAAAAATTCATATGATGAATATTGAGCTAGAACTAAATAAAAGTGATGTGATGTTCAAACTAGCGACCCTTACTGAAGAAGCAATTCCATTCAAATTGACGATTTTTTAATTTTCTTTTTTATTCATTGTCTTCAATTTTGCATAGTTGTATCAGTGATCTTAACGATAATAAGTCAAATACTCTACATTGTAGTAGTGAACACCAAAAACATCTGTCTGTACCTAATGTAGAAATTGTACCTATCGATCTGATACTGAAATGAGTTTGAATGGTGAAAACAAGCAGTTGACATACAACTTAAAAAGTTATCATAGGAAATAAGTGTAACACCATTTGGTTAAAAGGTAAGCATAACCTTCGGTTGTATTTCAATGAAATCATTTTTAAATATTATAATTTTAAATTTTTTTTTAATACATGAAGCAACATGAGTGAACGACCATGTTTTATCAGGTGCATTTGGCCGTTCGAGGAAGTCAAGTGCTCGAAAGAGCTGAGGAATATTTCGAATATTACCATCCAGAAATTAAAATCGATTGGATATTCTGAAGCATCAGGATTGAATACTGGTTTTCGCATTTGCTCGTCCTGCCGTCTTCGTGTTGATAAACAAGCTCTTTTCATCTCAAACGAGGAACAGCATGTTGCCGGAAACTCAAATATGCCAACTACAGTGATAGTACCTGTTGTACCGAGCTTTCATACCTTACAACTGTACCACCAATGACATCAGTTACTTCAGTTCAATCGTACCAAGAATTCACTCAACCAGTCAACATCGAGATATTCAACCGAGGCATTGCAGGAAACCAGGTATCACCGACAAACGTGGGAAAACTCAACTACATCCACTAACCCGAAAAGAAGCACCGTGAAATCAACGAAGGTATTAGAAAGAATCTTTTCAGCTTCGAGCCTGAGGCTGACGAAATGAATGAACTCAAAGAAGTTTTAGAAAACATGAAGGAAAAGTTTTCCAATGCATCCACTGCAAGAAGTGAAAATTATTAATTTTATCGTTATTGCCTTATTCAAGGTCAACACAAAACTTTATGGATCAATTTAATGCTAGTAGATATATTGCAACAGAGGCGAAGTTGGTAAAGGAAGGTCATTCGTCAAAAACCGCAAAATATGGCACTGCCTTAAGTGATAAAACAAAATTGGCAGTCATTTTTTTTTTTTTTTTTGACGTTGGATAACGTCTTTCGGCAACATACGGGGGTACAAAATTGAAAACAGTCATTTTGGATGCGTTACGAAAAATTAAAAGATTTTGAACGATAATAGCTCAACCGTCTCTCGATAGATTTACGAGATAATGGCATCAATCGATTGGAAATATTTCTAGCAATTTGCTGAATGTTTCAAAACTATTGATTTCATTCTGTAAACTATTGAAAAATGGTTAAAAGTAAACCATTGTCTAAAGATGGTGAAAATCGATTGATTTTTTTTTTATATTCTTATACTTTCTCCAACCGAGACATCAGATGCGAGTATCTGACACCTCTGATATTTGCTGTTCTACTATATAAGCGTCCAACAAGGTCGCCCGTTCCATCATTGTCTATCCGATCGTCGACCCAGCAGCAGAGCAGCAGTACCAGAGCAGCGGAAGCAGAGCAACGGCAGCAGAGCAGCGGCAGCAGAGCCTGGGGCGAATGGGCAACTACGCCGAGTGCGTTGGTTCCAGTGCTCCGGTATACTGGGCCGCCGTCATGGAATGCCAAGCTGCTGCAGTTCTCAGTCGGTCGTATTTACCGTCTGCTCCGCAAGGGCAACTACGCCGAGCGCGTTGGAAAAATGGCCCTGTTCAGGGCCACAACATTATCAAGAAAGAGTTTAACGATTAATTTTCTAATGCCTTTCCGACACTTGAATATCGAAAGTTGAATCTTCGCAGAGCCATAGATTCCATTTTTATTGCATTTCTACAAAACTTATTTCAGAATCGAACTCGTCTTCACAGATTGTGTGAAGAAGAACGATGCATCATCGAGCACAACCCGTTTCGTTCCAAAATCGTCCTCATCAAAACCTCCAAAACAACCATCTACCCTCTCGACATCTCGAGTGGATTTCCCGGTTCATCATACCACCTAGCGCTGTTCTACTAATTGGTAATAATATTTACCCGGAGTTCACGGCACTCGTGGTTGAAGCAAAGCGCCCGGCATGCAAACCGCTCATCAAAATCGCCATCGCCATCCGGTACCCATGCTCGGCATAACCATCATTCCAAAACCACAACCAAAACGGCCCTTTTCAGGGCCACCAATAATTCGACAAAGAGTTAGTTTTGAAGACAATTTCTTTCCAGAATATCACAGTTACGCTTAAATTTGGGGACTATACTGGGGTGTGGGAACGCTGGAAGGGGAGATGCTGTCTGTCTTCGAACTACCAACATCATTCCAAAGCTCCTCCAGGGCGACAGAGTAGAGCAAACCCAACAACATCAGCCCAACAAAACGGCCCTTTTCAGGGCCACCAAACTTTCGCAAAAGAGTTATTAAGGAATATTCCTAAAATATAATATACACAATTAAGTACAACACATAACAGACGTTATCCAACGCCAACCCTGCGGTCGTATCTAGTATACAACCCTTCCAACTTTTTTTCCTTTGGTTTGTTTTTTCTGTCGATCTTGTTTTCCGTGCTGAGCACCAATGCTACCGACGTGCCAGGAAGGCAGCTCCCTCACCTGGACCCTACCTATCGACCCATCAACTCATGAACCGGGGACCAACGGCTTTACTTCCCATCCGAAGGAAGGCGTGATCAGAGATGTTATGCCTCAGAACATCCCGGCGGCGCCGACTGGGATTGAACCCAGGCCTTCTGGGGTGAGAGGTAATCACGCTTACCACTACACCACCGGCGCCGTTATACCTGTTATGGCAGTCATTTTTGAAGATGATGATATAAGCCGGGCAATGCCTGGTCAAAAAGATTATGTGTCTGTGCAGAAAGAAGGAAAACGACAAGCCATTCAAAAAAGATTACGAATGATGACTTTGAGAGATGCTTATAAACGATTCAATGAAATTCACTGTAATGTAAAAATTGGATTCTCTTCATTTGTAAAACTCCGCCCTAAGCAATGTACACTTTTAACCAGCTCTGGAACCCACAATGTTTGCGTGTGAAAACATGAAAACATCAATTTAATTTTACACAGTTTGAAAAAACTTAACCATTTAAATGATGTAAAAACGTTCACTGACAGCCTACTTTGTGAAAACAAGACAACATATTGCTATCTACGGTGTTGTGAAGATTGTCCAGACTCTTCCGCATTAGAAAACATTTTATTAAAACATTTAGAGGAAAAATGCATTGATCAGCTTTCACTTGAACAGTGGGTTACCACGGATAGATATGATTTAGAAACTATTGTAAAGCCTGCAGACGAGTTTGTTTAATTTTTCTGTTTGAAATTGAAAAGTTTGATACCACATGATTTCATAAAAACACAGCAATCTATTTTTTGAAAACTACACGAAATAATTTGCAAGAAGGTGAATTTTTAGTTACTTGCGATTTTTCCGAAAACTACAGCTTTGTGTTACAGGATGAAGTTCAGTCTAATCACTGGAATGTCCAACAAGCTACCATTCATCCATTTGTTATATATTTTAGAGAAAATATGCAAGTTAAACATTTAAGTTTTATTATAATTTCTGAAGAGTTAAGGTATGACTCAGTGGCTTTTAACTTATTTATTTCTAAAATGATAAGTTTTTTACGCATTAACCTAAGTAAAAATATCAACAAGATTTATTTTATGTCCGAAGGAGCCACGTCACAGTACAAGAACCGGAAAAAAATTGCTATCCTTTGTAAATTTAAATCAAAGTATGGAATTGAAGCCGAATGGCATTTCTTTGCAACATCACATGGGAAAGGTCCTTGTGACGCTATTTGAGGTACAATAAACGATAAATCGAAAAGAGGAAGAATTAACAAAATTATCATTTAGTTTTGCCACAACAGAGGAATACGAAAGTATGGCTTCACACCTCAACGAGCAATATAATAATGCTTTCATTTCTGTTTCAGAAAATAAAATTAAAGCCAAACGTTACTCAAACTGTAATGATAATGATGCAAAAATATTCGATGTTTTTAAGAAGTGATCTAAATAAAAATAGAAAGTATGTGTATTACAATGAAAATAAATTATGTATCATCGGTCCATATGGTTTCCGAATAAAAAATAAATAAAAATGAGCAGAAAAATGTATTTTGTGGATTTAAGTTGAAATTTGAAAATAAAAAAGTAGTCGGGATTCGCTATTAAAAATTGTTATAGCGAACCCCGACTACTTTTCCAATAGGGCCTGTATAGAAAAGCGCTTATAAAATAAACATTTCAATACATTGCAAAAACGGCTTGCTTGATTGCTATGGTGTTTTCAGGAAAGTTGTGCAAAATTAAAATGCAATTCTTGAAAAAATATACACAGTTCAAAAACATGTGTTTTTAATGACAATGTAAAAATCGTAAAATTTTCAAAAAACCATAACTTTCTTGTTTTTGAGTTTACCATCACCATACTTTGCCAGTTGCCAGCAAACATTATGAGCTTCAATGAGGCTCAAAACGAAAATTTTCAAAAATGCCCTCTTTGAGAAATTGATTTTTTCGCATTGATACAAATGAAATTTTTTACAGTGTATATTTTTTACACAATTGCCAAAATAATATCTACAACTTGGCTGAAGACAAAGCGTTTCGGCAATTTATATTTTTAAACTCATTAGTACTATTTTACACAGGCCCTTTTCAAAAAGTAGTCGTGATTCAATATGAAAAACTGAGAGCACAAAATGGCGCCTTTATTAAAAAGGAACAACTGTGCAAAGTTTCAGCGTAATTGCAAATGATCGGTCAGGATCGATTTGCGAACCTTCGTGGAATGCCTTTGATGATGAATCCCACATAATTGTAAGCGAATCTTACGGTTGGGTGTAAGTTTGAAATTGAAAGCTAACAAATGTCAAATAATTTCATAGCGTCACCGATGGTGTAGTGGTAAGCGTGCTTACCTCTCACCCCAGCAGGCCTGGGTTCAATCCCGGCCGGCGCGGCGCTTCCGGGATGTTCAGAGGCATAACATCTCAATCACGCCTTCCTTCGGAAGGGAAGTAAAGCCGTTGGTCCCCCGGTTCATGAGTTTTTGATGGGTAGATAAGTAGGGTCCAGGTGTGGGAGCTTGTGCCTCCCTGGCGTCGGTAGCATTGGCACGGAAAACAAGATCGACGGAAAACAAAACAAGGAAAAAAAAATCACCTCGATTGCAACCAAAGCTTTCCAGGGTTTGGAAACCTGCTCATATAACGTAAATTGATTAGCAAATGAACCTATTTCAAAGCACTTGAACATGATGCTACAAAGCTAAAAACCACGAAAAAATAAACCTCGTCCTATTTGAGTTTTCTCTTGTTCATACTAGAGAACATGATTTTTTTTCTACTGCTGAATTACCTTGTACATCAATTGGCCCTTGTATGGAGCATTCCCACTAACCGTACATCCGATGCCAGTTACAGCTTCAAGCCAAATGCAACCCCTGGAGATTGTGCTCAGAGTTATTCAAGCTGAACTCACTCGAGATTTTCACTTTAATTATGCTGCTGCGTGCTGGCGAAGTTTCCACGAACCGCTGGGTTTGCGCTCATTTTCCATGCTCTACATTAGTCCCCTGGCGAATTTTCATCACGGAGACGGCCAAAAGATGAGAAGAACGCTCCACCCTTAACTCGTTCCAGATGATACTGCGGCAGAGCTACCCACACAGTACAAAAGTCCCCCATACCTATCGCAAATTGTGTGAAGCTCTAGGTGATGAAGAATTAAATCTTGAATCAATTGAATTCAATCGTCTTACTCAATATTCGTGGGGGCGTTTATTTTATTTATTCATTTCCTGTTTTTCACATTCATGATGGGCCACAAAGGAATATGAAATTGTGTTGGGAGTATTCATCCAATTTTTAATTAAAATGTTTGAAAAGTTTAAGTGAAAAGTAAAATGCTCAGGCAAGAAGTATTAATCGGAACTTTCGCTCTGCCGTGCCGTGCAGCTGGTAATGAAAAAGCCGTGCGCATGGCGACGCTTACGGAAAACTCACTTCTCTACAGTACGTTGCAATGCGCTGGGGGTGCTGAGGAGATTAAATTCTTTTGATTGAGGAAATAAATAAGGGTCGAAAACAAGGATTTCCCTATGGCGAGTGTTTTTCTGTGGTTTGATTTTCATCGATCACTGCGTGAGTGGGTACGGTTGTTTTTCACATAGTGTTTTGTCAAATATGTATAACAGGGTAGTCAGTTCTTTGTTTAATCTGGAAAAATAAAACATTTTGTCAGAAAAAAAGCAAACAAACTTACCGATCCGACGAAAAATATACCATTGATTTTTTTCTAAACAGTTTGAAATTATTTCAAAAATAAAAATAAAACCCGAATTTATCCACCTATGGTGTGATCAGACCCTTCTTACTTATTCAAGTTTATTTATTTTATTGTCATTATCAGTGACCAAGCCCCCAACCCCCGTGTCATCCAGTGACGCTACGCCACTGCCTGGGGGTACCCGGAATATATCCGGGTGTAGTCTATTTGGTGAGGCTACCAATCACCTTATCATCGTATTTTAATGTGATTTAATGGGTTTTAATTCAATTCATATTCAAGCAACTTCCCCGGGGTACCCGGAACATGTCCAAGTGTGTCCAATGTGGTCTGGAACACTTAACACGACTTGCATTGATCTTATTTTTGAATTCTGTAGTAATTTGATGTGTCGCATGATGGTTTTGATACGTTTTCCGTTAAATCCAGCGTGAAGGCCCATATTCACCGGATCTTATTCCGGCCATATCTCCGGAACCGGTTCACCGATTCCAAAACCGTTCAATAGCGTTCAATGGGACCTCAAGACCTATCATTTGGCGCCGAGTTTGTCCAAATCGGTTGAGCGGTTGCTGAGAAACGTAAGCGCATTCATTTCGTTACATACACACACACATACACACATACACACGTACACACACATACACAGACATGTTCCGATCTCGTCGAGCTGAGTCGAATGGTATATGACACTCGGCCCTCCGGGCCTCGGATCGATAGTCGGTTTTTCAAGTGATATCTATACCCTTCTTTGTAAGAAGGGTAAAACATTTCAGTATTCGCACCGTTGTACAAAGTACGACAGACAAAAAATATTCTACTGGCTGTAAAACTTGCTCAATGTGAAACTAAACATGTTTCATGAAATTAAATATCCATGTCCAATAGACCAATACTTGAAGAAGGGCCCTCATTATGATATATATTTTTTTAAATGCTTTTATTTTCCAGGCTCAGCTACGGCAAGCTTGCGGAGCCGATATTCATTGTTTGGATCGCAAAATTGGGGCCTCCCCTAGCTCAGTCGGTAAAGGCACAGCTACAAAGCAAGACCATGCTGGAGGTGGCTGGGTTCGGTTTCCTGTCCGGTCTAGGAATTTTTCGGGTTGGAAAATTTCTCGACTTCCCTGGGAGAGTATGATATGATTGTACACAATTATACTAGTTAATGCGAAAATGGTACAGGCATTGAAAGCTCTCAATTAATAACTGTGGAAGTGCATCTAGAACACTAAGCTGAGAGCAAAACAAAACAAAATTCCAGGAAAACATAATAAAATTTACTTAGAAAGTATCATAAAATCTATGTTGTTTTCTAGTGGATTGGGCAAAGATCTTTTCACTTTGAGTAATTTTCAGATGCTATATGAAAATAAAGTGAAATTTACTTCCAAAGCCTATACTATCTATTAGAGTTGTATGTGGATTGAAATTAGAACTTTCCAGCCAATCCACATATTAAAAACATAAAATTTACGTGAAACCTAGGTGAAAAAAAAATCTATGTATGTTTTCATGTAACGTCTAAGTGAAAATTTTTCTGAGTGTGTGTAACGTTAGTGTTCACCTAGAAGCATATTGGGTACCCAAGCAACACCATTTGTTTATCAGCGAGTAGCAACAACCTTAGTGTGACTAATAGACGGTCTAAATTATGGGCAACGCACCGCATATAAAACTTATTCATTGTACCATAAAAAAAGGGCAGTCTCTTTGCAACATATGTTTGTGGCATTAGGTGTTGCAAATATGGTGCATGTAACATTATATTTGAATGACACAAGTTGTAAATGAGGTTTTAACTGACTTAACTGCAATGTTTCACTGAAATATTGTAAACAGTACTGTGATGTTTTCGAATACATGTAAATGACATTCAAGTTAACCACATAAATGTATTGGATATTTTTGTGAGGTGATGCGGAAAAAGCATACTAATGTTTTTATTTAGAATGCAAAATCAGAGATGAAAATCGTAAAAAAAGTCGTTTGAATAAAATTATGAAATTAAATACTTTAAAATATTGATAACTAGTCCGTTTTTTCAAACGCATCTAGTTTTATGGTGAAATTACACATTTTGCTTCGATTAAATATATACGCCCTCAAAAACTTACAAGTTGATGCCACAAATGGGCCATGTTGTGGGCCAATCACCGACAAGATATTCTGACAAGCTGGTAGATGCCACACCCCGTCACATCAGTGGGCAACTAAAACACACCTACCAGACCCCTATTTCATGAAGTGTCCGACCCGTAGCCGCAAAGCTGAATTCTAATCAGCATAGTTAATTTAAAATAAATACTTAACAAGTAACAATCAATCAAGGTCTAATAAGGGATCAGCTATTGCTCCTCCCATTTGAGGCATGATTTGAGCAAAGTTGAAACTTTGTCGTATCTAGATGTATTTCCTGTACCATTTAAGGGATTTCAGGGCAACTTAAATAAAAAAATAAAAGAATTGAGATGTTTTCTGTGTTGCTTGGGTACTTTCCCCTTAGTTTTGTACATGAGCTATTCTCACATATTTTATCTTAAGATAAAAATGAGTAGTAGGGGAAATGGATGTAATGTTGACCTAAATGCTCCTACTCTACCTACCTTAGTCGGATTTTTTATTTGGTCCCAGGGCCCGCATACATTTTATTAAATTATTTATTTTCTAATCGTTTTGTCCCGAGTTGTTGCTGCAGTAGTATTTGATAACAACATAAATATGTAATTTTTTGCAAAATTATTTAATGTCTATACACACTTAGAAAAATTGATGTAAATTTAGGTGCTCTGAGACAGACATATACGAGCGTCAATTTTGACATGAAATTGAGTCATATTAGACGTGAAATTCAGTTCAATCAGACATACTTTCGAACTTTTCAGTCTTGGAGCACTCAATTTTACATGACATGTTTGTAATTACGTTTCATTTTTTATGTCAAAGATGGATTCCGTCACGTGTAAGATTAGGTATTTCTTAGTGTGTTCCTAATTCTCAACAGGTTTAGTAAGTCCTAAACTGAAATTATAGGAACGCTCGAATTGCTTAGCAAGTTTTTGAGTTTTTCCTGAATTTGTGATCAATTAACACCTTCTTTGAGCGCTGGAATAGGCTTCTGAGTTTTTTTTTAAATTTTTATGAGCTTCTAAAAGGGTTTGGAACTTGGGTCTAAAATTTAAAAATTATTTTCAAAAGGTATATTCCTCAGGGTACAGAGTGACTTTTAAATTTGATTTTGCAAATTCCGCCAGATAACTTTCATAGCAACATCGCGTGTTCTTTGATATTACCTCCTATGGACATTTATAAGACGGATCAAGAGGTGAAGATCTTCGTCTTTTATAATTTAATCGAATTTAACCTCGCATTCTGGTGTTGAGGCAGCTCTTGTTTTAACAATAGAAGTAGTCAGAGATTCAAGAGTATTGTTAATATCATATTTGATTTGCAAAGGAATTTGTGGACCAAAATCATATTCTATAAATGTTCGATATTGCTCCCAATCAGGTCTATGGCAATTGAAAGTAGAGCTGTTAGGATAACACATTATTTCTTGGGATATTTCAAAAGTTACTGGAAGGTGATCAGAACTGAAGTCAGCATGGTTACCGATGCTGACTTCAGCTTTGATCACCTTCAAGTAACTATGGCTACAGAGTTTATAAGAATCAGTTAAGACCAAATGAATAGCTGAGGGATTTTCGCTGAATAAAAGCATGTTTGGCTGTTTGAATATTCAATAGTGTGATAACCTGCACAACAATCATCAAACAGAATATTACCATTGGAATTTCTTTGAACATTATTCCATGAGCGGGGTTTTGCATTAAAATCACCAATGATGAAAAATTTAGACGTATGACGAGAAAGTTTTTGAAGGTCATCCATGAAAAAATAATTTAGCTAACCTATGCATTATTATTATAGTCACTTTAACGCTCTTGGGTCATTCGTGACTTGTCCGAGGGTGAGATTTGAACTCGTGAAAGGCATGTTTGCTAACCACTTCGCCGGGGTCGCCCTCAGATCGTCTTCAGTATCTTGAAGGAGACAAGCATTCAACGGCGCCGGTGGTGTAGTGGTAAGCGTGATTACCTCTCACCCCAGCAGGCCTGGGTTCAATCCCAGTCGGCGCCGCCGGGATGTTCTTGAGGCATAACATCTCTGATCACGCCTTCCTTCGGATGGGAAGTAAAGCCGTTGGTCCTCGGTTCATGAGCTGATGGGTCGATAGGTAGGGTCCAGGTGTGGGAGCTGCCTTCCTGGCACGTCGGTAGCATTGGTGCTCAGCACGGAAAACAAGATCGACGGAAAAAAAAAAACAAACCAAAGGAGACTTAAAATATTTAAGGATTTAAAAACCATTACTGAATTTCAAAGTCATGACTATATTATTAGCTAATTTAACTCCAGTTTGAAAAACATCAATTATGGAGCTAGTTTTTAGCATATTAGTAATCATGTCGATTAAAGATTTCTGTAAACATTCCAATTTAGGAGCAGTAATGCTACCTTAGTCAAAATCATCAAAATTAGAATTATGTTGGCTACAATTTTGATTTTGATTTCTACCAGCTGCAATAGTAGCAAAGATAGTTCCATTTATTTGCTGAACATTGTTAGCAACAGGTATAGATGATGAATTTGAAGCAGGGGAGCTATTTGTATCTACGGGTACGAATGTAGAATTTGTTCTTCGCTAACCGTTGTTAACAGCAAATATATTAGTTGCTGGTCGGGAACGTGAAGCGTTTACTACCTGTAGCTTAGAACGAAATTGTAGAATTGCTTTGCGAGTTGTGCTTCCTCCCAAAAATTGGAATTGTGGTTTTCACCACAATTTGAACATTTAAATTTCATAGGATCTTCCTTTACAGGACAGTCGTCCTTTCCGTGAGAGGAATCACCACAATTCATGGATTCAGCTGGCATGTAGTATTTGGCACTTACGGCACTGGGTGAGGTTTTGAAAATTTTCTTAGTCTTCCTAGAGTGTTCCTTCTTCATGGACATGAAGTATAAGGCTAGTTTTTTCTAAGTCTTTGTTTAGTTTACTAGACTTGAAGTGAACTAAATAATTTTATATTTTTTTTTTTTTGATTACTTGGACTGGCTCAACTCCAAGTAATTTTGTCAATTAATCTTTGGTATGATCCAGAAATTCACCACTGGCAGACCTTTCAAGACAACCGTCAACAGACGTTCAGTTTTGGTATCGTAAGTGAAACATTTGTTTTGCTTCTCAGTAAGATACTTGAGTAGACGTTTGAATCCGTCCAAGGTTTTAGCCAATACTCAGCATTCACTCCGACGGCTAATTTTAATCGATTTTTTTTGGCTTAGCACTATGACACACATAAAATCATCACAATACAAAAATCCCAGCACCAAATTAAGCACCGCAGATTTTAATCACTGCCGAAAGAGATACAGGACTTGAATTGTCTTCACTACATCTGCACATATATCTACTTTTATAATCTAATAAGTTTAACCCGATTTATAACGAAAATTAGGTGAAAAACTGTATTTTTATTCACGATTTTCCAATAAACAACAAAAGATCACAACAAGACTAACACACGCGCACAGTATGGAAGTATGCGTTAAGCTTCACATCCCATTTTGTATCCTACCAGCAATCATTGGCCAATGTTGCCAAAACAGTTTCATGAAACTATTTAAAAAAATTCAAAAAATAAATTCTATTATCGATAGAAGCATCTTTTTGCATAGCAACCCAATTATTTACTATTCAGGAATATATAATTGATCGAATAGATAAAATCATCATCCTAGATGACACTTTTCTATGGAAAAAAAATATTATATTTCTCTTTTGGGTAAACCGGCAACACGACTAGCCAAAATATCATATGTTTGACCATATGATTATGCTGATGTTTACAAACAAAGAACACAGTGTAGCTGTGCGTGATTTTTTTTATTTAAACAGTCAATATTAGAACGATACCGTGGAAAACGTAAGCACAAATAGCTGCACATAAGCGAGAAGAACTCAAGAAAAGTATTAGAGCTGGTCATACAGTGAAAATTCTTAGTGAAGACAAGGAGTTTCCCATGCGTGTCTTACCCGAAGACAGAGACAATGAGTCTGAGTTTTTGGACTTCTGTTCGGTTTGCTCGTCCGAGACAGATTCCGGAACAGAAGTCGGTGAACTCTTTTTGGAACCCAGTGAAGTGCTGGAAGACGTGTGTAATGAAAGTAATATATACGCGCTCATAGATTTTTCCCTATCACTGGGAGATGTTGAAAGAATCGACGACCTACATGAAACGACCACGTTTGAAGCAGAAATTTCAAATTTTCTGGACTTCACTCTACCAACAACGACACAACATGTAGTGTCCAGAGGTAATTTTAAAATAGTTACAGATTTATATAATAAAAAAAAAACAATCGTTTTGACAATTGACAATGAATCCAGTGCCAGTACAAGATCTGCCACTAGTTTTTCGTTATGATTCCTTTGCGTAAGTACATGAAACAAGCCTTCCACATGTGTCACCAAACTTGGCATTTTTCACAGGTAATACCATATTATTAATTTTGGAACCTGTTTTTACAAGTGATTCCAACCCGTTTTTTAAGCAATTCCGACTGGAATTGAACCCAGACCTACTAGAATGAGAGGTAATCACGCTTACCACTACACCACCAGCACCGCTGAATTATGTAGTCATTTCAGAAGATTTCCACCATGATTATGTATCTGTAAACATATTTATCTTAAAAATGATTGCTTTTATACGTTTTCATGTGAAGCTGCATCCCAGCATAAAAATCCGAAAAAAAATTCCTAGTCTTCCAAATAAACGAACTAGTTAAAAAAAAATACACCTTATCCTAAATCTAAACTAGAAGAATCTACTCAGTTCGTCTAAAATGTGCAATGTATTGTAAAATGTATAAAATATATACACACGAGCTACCCAGTCAAGCTATAGGGCTATCTCAGTCGTGAGATTGCTTTACTCAGTTGTCTGGAGAAATTTACAAAAGCGTTGTTCACTCAGCGCTGAGTAACGTACACCCGATCATAAGCTTAAATACACCCCCAAAATACATGCAAATGATTTTTGTTCAAAACTCTCTCATTTTACGTCCAATTTTTGATCTCCTTAGGTTATTTGAATGGTATGAATGGTATAACATAAGGGTTCTACTACTACATTTAATTTCAAATATTTTTTTTTTTCAACTCAATTCTGAGAAAATCAATCATGATTCTTCAGAGTACATTTAAAAAAAAGTGTAACTTTAGGTGAACCTTTGATATACAAAATTTGAAAATTATATTGAGCAATTTGCCTCTTCGTATTTCCATTCAAAATCTTTCAAATGTTCTAAAAAGAACGAAAATTAGACGTAAAATGACAAAGATATGAACATAACACTGAACTACTTTTCATTAGAAGATCTTTATCAGCTTTGCCAAAAACAGTAAATTTATAGCTGTTCAGGATCTCAAGATATTATATATGCAAAGATTTCACGTATATCCTAGCGCCACGTAGTGAGAAAATTCTGTACTGTCGACCAACGAAAAAGTTTTGATCTCCTGGAAAACTTTGCCGATGACAGTAACATTCTATTTGGTCAGGATCTCGTGATATTTTATATGTGAAAATTTAGCAATAGGCTTTGACCTCCTGAACAACTTTGTCGAAGACAGTAACTTTCTTTCTGGTCAGTATTTCGAAACAAACCACATGCGAGAATTTCACGTGTGTACTAGCGCTACGTAGTGAAAAAATTTTGAACTACTTTTCGCTAGCGAAAAAGTTATGATTTAAAAGTTTACTAAGGAGACTTTCAGCTCTGGGCTGGTTTGTCTCCAGACACCTCAGAAGGGGGTATCCCAAAGGGAGAGAAGATACAGAGTTTATATTTTACGGAGTTGAATGGTGGTTGCGTTTCCTGAGGGGAACTTATTTTGCCTTACTGTTCTATGTTGCTGTCATCTTTTGTGCTTTTTGTTTTGTTTTGAGGACCCCAGTAGAGCCCCACCGGTAGAAGCTGCCAGGAGAGACCTGGCACCCGCTACCGGCAGGGAATGCCGGGCCTACTGTAATAATATATATGGGTTAAACTCACTTGTAGATTCCGGCCTCCTTGGCGAAACATATCAGTTGTGCCTCTGCTACCGGGTCGTTCTGAAGGACGTCTCGGATGTTGCCCGGGATCCCGTAAAGTTCTAGTGGTCCGTGGAAGCAAGGGCAGTTTATTAGAATATGCTCGACCGTCATTATTGTTCTGCAGGTGTCGCATCTTTGGCGGAAGTTTCCGCCACTGCTGCTCCCCAGGTTGTGGGGGATGCGGGTGTGGCCGGTTCTTAACCGGGACAGGAATTTCTGGTCGTTAAACCTTGGGACATCCGTCCAGGGAAGGGTTACCCCTTTGGTCTTCCGGATGAAGAAGTCTCTCCTGGCGAACCATATCCACATGAAAGTGGTGCCAGGGGGGCGCGGGGTGTGGTTTTGTATGGCCTGAATCCAAGGGTGGCGGGTGGTGGCAGATTCCAGTGCCGCGAGGGCGCTAGCAGAGTCGGTTAGTACACATAGCGGAGAGGAGGATGGTAGGGAAGCTGCGTAATGAAGGGCTGCAGTCTCGGCCGAGAAGACCGAGCATTGATCGGGGAGTCTCCAGAAGTGTGAGGTCTGTCCATCAGTTACTCCAAAGCCGACCCTGCCTCCTGCCTGGGAGCCGTCGGTGAAACGGAGTTCGTAGTTGTGGTACCGTGTTTGTAGTAATTCAGTGAGGCAGGATCTCATTGCCGTAGAGTTGTCTCCTGCTCGGAACTGCTTGGCCATGGATTTGTCCACTCGGATGGTTATGACCTCTTGAGCAACTTTGTCGACGACAGTAACTTTCTATCTGATCAGAATCTCGAGATATTTTACATGCAAGAATTTCGCGTATACACTAGCGCCGCGTAGTGAGAAAATTCTGAACTATTGTGCACCAAGCAATAAGCATTGACCTCATGAACAACTTTTTCGAAGACAGTAATTTTCTACCTGTTCAGGATCTCGAGCTATGCATACGCGAGAATTGTACACGTTTACTAGCGCCACGTGGTGATAAAATTCTGGGCTACTGTCCACCAGCCAAAAAGTCTTGACCCCCTGAACAAGTTTGCCGAAGACAGTAACTTTCTATCTGCTCAGGATCTCGAGCTATTGTATATGCGAAAATTGCACATATATACTAGCGCCATGTAGTGAGAATTTTCTGAACTACTCTCCACCAGCAAAAAGTTTATGATCTCTAGAACAACTTTGCCCAAGACAGTAACTTTCTATCTGGTCAGGATCTTGAGATTTTCAATGTTGTAACGAATAAAGTCAAATCCCACGTACTACGGACACAGTTTACGCGGTTTCCATTCACATTTTCTCTATTATCTGCATTTTTTGGGGGTTAACTGTGATAAAAGTTTAGCTTGTTTTTTAAGGATTACCCGTTGGTATCATATCGCTTGGTAGCTCGGCTGCAAAATGGCAATGGAATACACACACTGTTGTACAAAGTACAACGCGCGAGTACTCGTGTTACAAAAGTTGGCGCGAGTAACGGAGGGTTAAGCAACCGATCGCATCACTTAGCACAGTTGAATCCTGATCTAAAAATAACCCACCTCTCTGGCACAACAACTATCCTCCCCGTGAAAGCCATGGAGATTTAAAATGGCATTGAATTAGTGTGTGTGTGTGTGTGTGTGTGTGTGTGTGTGTGTGTGTGTGTGTGTGTGTGTGTGTGTGTGTGTGTGTGTGTGTGTGTGTGTGTGTGTGTGTGTGTGTGTGTGTGTGTGTGTGTGTGTGTGTGTGTGTGTGTGTGTGTGTGTGTGTGTGTGTGTGTGTGTGTGTGTGTGTGTGTGTGTGTGTGTGTGTGTGTGTGTGTGTGTGTGTGTGTGTGTGTGTGTGTGTGTGTGTGTGTGTGTGTGTGTGTGTGTGTGTGTGTGTGTGTGTGTGTGTGTGTGTGTGTGTGTGTGTGTGTGTGTGTGTGTGTGTGTGTGTGTGTGTGTCTGTGTGTGTGTGTGTGTGTGTGTGTGTGTGTGTGTGTGTGTGTGTGTGTGTGTGTGTGTGTGTGTGTGTGTGTGTGTGTGTGTGTGTGTGTGTGTGTGTGTGTGTTAATAAAGAAAAAAAATTGCCACGAACGTCGCTTTAGATCGCCAATTCCACTCTCGTTAAATTTCCGGAGGAAGAACCAAGGCGGAACAACAATCAAAAAATGCATTTGATCGTCGGTTTGGCGTAACTGGTAGCTCACTCACGCATGCTAACACTACCATCAGATAGGGGAAATTTTCCCCTACCTGTTAGTGGTGTTAGTAAGCGTGTGTGAGCTACCAGTTACGCCAAATCGACGATCAAATGCATTGTTTACAAAAGCTGATACGTCCCTTTGAAAAAGTTATCGAGAAGGGTGTATTTCTACGGTGTATCAACAGTGTTGGTAGTTCAAAGGGTGGATGATTCGCGGCAAAAATACTATTTTTTTTAGTTTTTAGTGATACATTTTAGTGATACAAGATGTAAGATTTCACTATTAACTATATGTCAAGCAAACAAAATCATCCAGAAAATGGGATTAATTTTTAGTTTATCAAAATCCGGAAGTGGTTTTATCGATATACTGATTTTGAAATTCCGCCCTATATAGTCTTCACCACCTTTCTCCTATGGTTCATTGAACATTTTTCATGCTCAGTCAGTTCCAATATGAATTTAACCGAATGTCATTGTTAATGTTTACTGCAGGTGTAAACCAAGCAACGATAAATAAGCAAAGAGGACGTGAGCACCATCTGTAACAAAAAAACGATGGTGCTAACCTGTGAAACTAGCACCATTATATTTCGATTTATTTTTATGCCAGCAGAAGTTGATAAATAAAGCCCTCTAGTTACTGTAGGGCTTTATTGATAAAGTGTACACACATTTCAAATGTCAGATAGGTCTGCAAGTTAAAAAAAATAAAGCCAAACAATACAGTAGGTCATAAGAAACATTGATCGATTATTTTCATCGACTTTCTCTTTCGTTAATAACTTGGCTTCAAAACCGTTTCTTGCTCTTGTTTGCCGATAGCAGCTTCTTTTATCGAACTGTGATATAAAACAGCTGGAAATGACCGTGGGGATGCAAAGAGAAAATTGACGAAGAGTATCTGCCAATGTTACTTTAGACCTACTTCAATGTTCGGCTTGAATTATTCCCCTATTTGATGCATAGTTCGTTTAAATGAGTCGTGATATCCAAACTAAAACAAACACATATTTTCGACTATGATAGAAGTTTATCCTTACGATGAACATAAGTAAACGATATAAGTGATTATCAGGAAATGACTAACTTTGAGCAGGTTAATTTCGATCAACCATTAAATTGGCTTTGTTTCTATTAAGGTTAATTAATAAATATCTACATCTAGTTAATAGCATCGAGGTGTCTCATTACCACGAACTTTTTGGCTTGGAACTGTTTCTCCCGTAGAATTTATCAGTACTTTCTCGAGCCCTTTGTAGGCGTTGTATTCGTTCGGTTGCAATATATGATCGATACGTCTCCAAGTCCGCTAACACACTCTCCTTACTGATTCCACTAGCTTCGTGCAATTTAATGTACAAATCTTTGAGATCACTCATTTCCACTGGAAACCCTTCCAAACCAAGCAGCATTTTAGCACTGACACTAGTCATGCCATCGAAACACACAGCTGATGGTTGATTGTATAGGAATGCAATGTACGCTCGCACTAGGTTCATTATCTTTGGATCTTTAAGTCGTGTTCTGAGATAAGCTAGTTTGTCATCGGACGTTGAATGAGGTGAATTAACTGCAATTTGTTGATGATGAGGCTCTGACATCGTGTCGAAACTTTTCACGGTGCTGCTGGATGGTGTTTCTATCGAACGATATGAAGATGCCGACGAAATGCTTTGTTTTGGATTAAGCTCGATTATTTTAGCATTTACTAGTTTTCTTGCTGTTGCTGATGTCTCACTTCCTGACTTGCTGTGAGAATGTGATGTAATTTTTGTTAGCCGGTTTTTGATCAATGTAATATCACTGCTTTGAGCTGCAATCTGGCTGGACAACTTTTTCAAGGAATCTGAAATTTGAAACATTTGTTTTGATGCTCCGTAGGATGGTGGTTGAGTAACATTGTTCGTTCCAATGATAGGAGCAAATTTACTCTCAATGTAGTCCAATCTACGAAGAATTTGATCACATTTCCCTGCAACTTGTTCCAACCGGATCGAGTCTGTCGTTGAGTCAGCTTTCACAAGTTGTAAGCGATCATCGTTTTGCATCGAATGAAGAAACTTTTCCAGATTGTTCAACTTCTTCTCCATCACTTTGATCACTGTATCAACGGCATCGAAGTCTCGTCTGATGTCACGCACCAGTAGCTGGAATCGAGCGTCAAAATCTTTTCCATCGATCGTTTCAGTTCCTCCGCAGCTACAACCAAAAGGAACGATTGTTTCACGCAGCAATGCTTCTGACACACTTATTACCTCATCGTTGCCGGGATGAATATAATCACCGCGAATTGTTCGCCTACGATCGTCGCAGAGCGGCGCAGAACCGTGCTTGTCTCTAATTGCTCTGTGGCAGCTGATGCACTTCTGCCGGTCGGTTGAGGCCATATTTTTCCTACTACTGCTACCCGTGCGAGTAGGAAACGCAAACAGACGACGCGGAGCAAAACGAAAACACATCTATCCGTGGCAACGGTTTAAACTCAACATTAGGGGGAACCGTGTGGCTGGTTTGAATGTGCGCAGTGACATTGAGCGCTGTAATGTAGCGGGAAATGAATGGTCGAATATGTGATATATTAGTTTGATGACTTCAATGGATCGCATTCGATTGGGGTGCGAGTTTGTGTACGTTTTGGATGCTTTCGTAGCGTTGAGTCATCTGTCATAAGTTTTGCTTCATTTCAAATATAATAAGGGTAGCGTAGCGCCCGATGAGCTGTTCACATAATGGTAAATGTATATACTTCTCAGGATGGGCCCAGCTCCAAACGAGGGAAATCAGAGCGTTCTGTTAGAGCGTTACAAAAACAAATAATCATACTGACGTTTGATGCAAGCAAGCAGACCCTATTTTTATACACATCAGGTTGAACCTGAATGAAGAAAAAGAACAAATTTGTTAATAGAAGCGCACCAACCACATTTATTGAAGCAATAAGGAAGACGTCACCCATATTAAATCCGAGCGGACGATTGCGCCCATGGTGATATATCAATGATAAGAAAAAGATATGAGTTAGTCAGATAAATGCAAAAGTTCTTATTTGATGAATTAGGTTCATTTCATAAATAAAGATGCAATCCACATTGGGACGTTTTCCAAAACTTCAAACGCAGACTTGTTCGACTGATCTTTTTTTTTTTTTTTTCCTTTGGTTTGTTTTTTCCGTCGATCTTGTTTTCCGTGCTGAGCACCAATGCTACCGACGTGCCAGGAAGGCAGCTCCCACACCTGGACCCTACCTATCGACCCATCAACTCATGAACCGGGGACCAACGGCTTTACTTCCCATCCGAAGAAAGGCGTGATCAGAGATTTTTTTTTTTTTTTTCTTTATTTTTGTGATTTTTAGCCGTAGGCTAGTTCATCACATCGTGATCAGAGATGTTATGCCTCAGAACATCCCGGCGGCACCGACTGGAATTGAACCCAGGCCTGCTGGGGTGAGAGGTAATCACGCTTACCACTACACCACCGGCGCCGTTTGTTCGACTGATGAACCAGCGTGATGAAGATAGAATTATAACATTTTATGTTGAATAATGCATTAGGTGCTAAGTAACTTTGACAGATTCTCTTCGTCGACTTTCTCTTTGCATGCTTACTGCCATGTTAAAACATTTCCAGCTATTTTCAGCACACAGATCCATGAGAAAAGCTATTGTCTAGCTTCTAATACGCCAAACACGACAAGAAACGGTTCTGTACCCAAATATTAATGAACGAGAAAGTCTATGAAGGATATCGATCAAGGCCTAATGCATTATTCAGCTCGATTTAACGTAAATTGTGTTATGAGAAAAACGAATCAACCGTGCGATTTGATAAATCGCGGTTTTCATGAACCGGTGCTGTTCACCACGGGTTTTTAAAACATGGTTCATGTAAATTAGACCTGTTCATTTTAAACGAAATGTTCGGAATGTAACGGGTCAACCGTGATTACTGTTCGTCATGTTAATTTGAACATCTGTGCAAATTTTCAGCAAAATCGGTGATGATTTAGAGGTGCTTCAAGTTAATTTTATGTTTTTAAGGTAATTTACGGCTTACAATATTTGTATCTCGAGACTGAAACAACGAAAGCTGCTGTAACAACTTTCATAGCAAAGTTTAATGTGTTATGTATCAACTTTGTAACCAAAGGTTGACTATTCGAAGTGATGTTATTGAAGTTTGACTTAGTTTCATGCTCGAAGATATCTTAAAAAGTGAAGAATTTTAAAGTATTTGCTCTACGAATTTTCCACCCATATGATATAAAAATGTGTAGTGTACGGCATAATGTTCCTCATATTGTTCTAGAAGTTTCGTTCCAACATAGTTTTCATGTATATTTCATAGATTGAGAGATAAAAATCAGAAAAGAGGCCGTTTTAGCTAAAATTCACAAGACAACAGAACCAATAAAAGTCAATTAGATTGACAGAACATAGTTGCATTGCTTTTCAATGACGACCGATGACTGTTTCATTGATATATGATTTTTTCATAAATATGAATCCTCAGTAGACGTGTTTTTTATCAAAGGCAAGTGTCACTCGAACCATTCAAATGTTCGTTATTTTATAAATTGCTGTTATGGTTCGAGTGACACTTGCCTTTGATAAAAAACACGTCTACTGAGGATTCATATTTATGAAAAAATCATATATCAATGAAACAGTCATCGGTCGTCATTGAAAAGCAATGCAACTATGTTCTGTCAATCTAATTGACTTTTATTGGTTCTGTTGTCTTGTGAATTTTAGCTAAAACGGCCTCTTTTCTGATTTTTATCTCTCAATCTATGAAATATACATGAAAACTATGTTGGAACGAAACTTCTAGAACAATATGAGGAACATTATGCCGTACACTACACATTTTTATATCATATGGGTGGAAAATTCGTAGAACAAATACTTTAAAATTCTTCACTTTTTAAGATATCTTCGAGCATGAAACTAAGTCAAACTTCAATAAAATCACTTCGAATAGTCAACCTTTGGTTACAAAGTTGATACATAACACATTAAACTTTGCTATGAAAGTTGTTACAGCAGCTTTCGTTGTTTCAGTCTCGAGATACAAATATTGTAAGCCGTAAATTACCTTAAAAACATAAAATTAACTTGAAGCACCTCTAAATCATCACCGATTTTGCTGAAAATTTGCACAGAAGTTCAAATTAACATGACGAACAGTAATCACGGTTGACCCGTTACATTCCGAACATTTCGTTTAAAATGAACAGGTCTAATGTAAATAGTTCTAATTACTTTACCAAGTTAGTTCTTGATCATTTATTAGTTGAATAAACATTGGATTCATGAATACAATATTAGTTTCAATGAACCGCGACGAAATTTATCGCACAAAGTCCTCGGTTCACTACCATTAACGATGATAATGTAAAATCAGTGCATTTCAAAAATCTTTCGATCAGTTGAGTTAACATTATTTTCATTGTGTTGTGATATTTGAATGAAGGTTATTCATTATTCCCACCGCTTCTCTGGTTATTTCAAGGTCAATTAAATTAATTATCAGAATTCCGCCGTATAGCTGGGTTGAGTTTACAAAAACTATCAGTTTCTGTGAAGGAGTACAGCGTTGGTTGATTTAATTAGCGTGCTACTGCGAAAATTCCCAGTCTAAACTAAACAGAGGTATCCAAAAATAGAAAACATAAATGAATTTGTCTCTATTGTGACATTCATTGATGTCTAATACCCCGTTCACATTACAGTGTATATCACGTGATATACGCTGTCTTGCAATGAGCACTCATACATCTAGTTTTCACTGGAAATCCTATGTATGAGTGCTCATTGCAAGACAGCCTATATTACGTGATATAGGCTGTAATGTGAACGGGGTATAATACTCTTTGAATAGTTTTGTTAGTACATTATTTCATTTCTTAGCAGAAATAAATCAAGGGCCATCAGGTGATAACATTCTTGCAGCAGTTTCAACGAAATCGATCTTATTGGATAATGTCTAGATCTTACTGGAAAAAACAGTGAATCTTTCCTCCAAAATAGCAAAATAGGGGTGAAGGGGCAATATGGGCACTATGCTAATGCATATTATGAAGTTTTTGCTACATTTGTCTGAAACGGTTCCAGATCGGGTCCTAAATATCCTGCAGAAATATGAGCCCAACCTAACTTCACACAAACTATTTCAAATTCATATGGTAATTATTAATATGAGAAAATCGAGTTTTTCATTCGTATTATTCTAAACATACTGCATGGCACTCTGTAGACATATTCGTTAATTGATCTTCTAGAAAATTTACTCAGGTAGGTACAACTTTGTCGAAGGAGGTAAAAAGCTTCATTTTGATGAAAAGCGGCTTATCTCATTATTGAATATTTTTACCCATAATGAGTATCTGTTGACCACTAATGTGTAACAGTTACACATGAATGGGTAACAGATACTCATTAACAGGCATAGAAAATCATTTACATTCATTTCATGCATTCATTTACATTCATTTGCCTTTAACCGCCAAATGTTGCTTAGAGCTTTAGTAGGTTTTGTTATTAGCTACAACTTTTGCCCATAACTCAAATTTGTATCTCAAATGCATCACGAATTAGAGCGGACAGAACTTGTTACTGTTTTTCGGTGAATGTAGAATACATTCACTGAAAAACAGTAGTGGCTTCTCTTTGCTCTGGTTCGTCATGCATAAGAGATACGGATTTTAGTTGTTAACAAAAGTTGTAGGTAATAACAAAACCTACAAAAGTTCTATACAACATTTTGAAGAACTATGTTGATAAAAAAGTTAGGGGCAAATTAATGTACGAAATAAATGCAAATGATTTTCCATGCCTGCTCATTAATGCGTAAAAAAAATTACTGATTGATGAGTTAAGCCACGTTTCTTCAATATTGGTATTTTTACCCATTAATTGTTACTTTCAAGTTAGCGTGCAGTAAACCAATCCAACAATTTTGGTTTCATTGTGTTAATCACATAAGAAACCGCATCATGGGTATAGAAAAGGTGTTGCGTTCTAAATCGAATGTGCTCCTCGTGCGTCCTTTGAATGAAGAATTTGTTTTGTGGAAGATTATGGCCAATAGAGAAATAAATATTGCAGATGTTTTTCATTTCCGACTTGTTGACAATATTTCTTTAACAAAAATGTCTCTCAGAAAAGATCAAGTCGGGAACCTGCCAGTGGATGACCTGAAGCGAAATCATGCAATTAAAAAGACGATCAATCGACTTTTTTTACCAGGCGATGTATGTAGTTGCATATACATATTGTGAAGTATATTATAAATCAACATTATATTTGTGTCAAATAAAAAAAAAATGACGAGTTGGGATACTAACCATTTTCACAATGTAAACGCTTTGCTCATTTCATTTTTACAGCCTCAAGCTGTATTCAAATTCTGAAAGATATGAGGAAACCTTTACTCATCCTCTATACAAGCAAATATGGCGAACTTATTCAGCTACTTATGACTGTTGTGACGGTTGTGACAAGCTCTTACTGCATATCCATTTACGCTTCTATGCAGCTGTTATTCTGATCTTTAAGTTGAGTGTGAACTTTAAAGGTGCTTTTCCCGATTATTCAATAATCAATACCCAGCTTTATCTAAATATTGTTTACTTTTTTCGATGAAGCAATTAATTGATTTCATTTTGTTGTGATTCATATTAACCGAAATTAGTTATAAGCACACCAGTGGGTAGCCACCGGAACTTGGACTTGAACTCAAGACGACCGCATTGGCAATCCTTGTCACTATCAACTTCGCTACACCAACACTTTAAACTGACGTAAACACCAAGATCGCTGAGTAAAGGCATTATAATAGTGCACAAGGTCCAGTCCGCATCGTGCTCTCTTGCCATGCGGATCTATTTGCTTTTTGCTGAAGGAAGTGTTACTACTACCTAAAGCTACAACAAATTTAAACAGCACTTTTCAGTGCTCAACCTGTAAAATTTCTACCTTGTTCAACTTTATTCCTCTTCGATCCTTGTTTGGACCCTACCCGAGGTAATCCTTCTTGGATATCGATTTGGAAAATTCCTCTTCAATCCTTCAGATTCTTATAGTAATCTGCTTGGAAGTCGATTTGGATAAAAAGCCTAAACGCAAAAGAAAGGGGCAAACTCTTGACCCCCCTTCTGAAGAAATTAATTTGAGTAATCAATTTGATTTGCTCACGGATGATGAGAATGATCCATCATCCAAGAAAAATTCTAGTAAACTTTCCCGGCTTAATGCCAAGAAGGAAAAGATTCCCTTTATTGTGATAACCACTTCAGATTTCCATGCTCTTCGTGAAAGTTAAGTTTTCTCTACAAATTGGACGTCGGGGTGAATGCCGTGTATTGGCTGAAACCTTGGACGGATTTAAATGTCTTCTCAAGTATCTTACTGAGAAGAAGCACAATTTTTTTACTTACGACACCAAAACTGAACGTGTTTTCAAGGTTGTCATGAAAGGACTGCCCAGTGGTGAATCCCTGGATCAGATCAAAGATGAACTGGCAAAATTACTTGGAGTTGTGCCACTCCAAGTAATCAAAATGAAAATGAAATCCCGTCCTGGCGATTCGCGCAACGGGATTTCTAATGATTTTTATTTAGTTCACTTCAAGTCTAGTGAACTAAACAACCTTAAGGCCTTAGAAAAAGCTAGCCTTATGCTCCATGTCCGAGTGAAGTGGGAACACTTCAGGAAGACTGGAGGAAATTTCCAAAACCTCACTCAGTGCCGTAAGTGCCAGGGATGGGGTCACGGAACTAAAAATTGCTACATGCCAGCTAAATGCATGAATTGTGGTGATTCCTCTCACACAAAGGACGACTGTCCTGTGAAGGAAGATCCTAAGAAATTTAAATGTTCAAATTGTGGTGAAAACCACAAATCCAATTTTTGGGAATGTAAGACTCGCAAAGCGATCCTACAATCTCGTTCTAACCGACAGGTAAGAAACGCTCCGTAGGTACAAATATCACCCCTGCTTCAAATGTTTCATCTGTACCTACTCCCCTTGCTGCTAACAATGTTCAGCGAGTTAATGGAGCTACCTATGCTGCTATTGCACCGGGTAGAAATCAAAATACTAACCAAAGTAATTCTAACTGCTGAAAGCCTTGTAAATAAAGGAAAAAAAAAAAAAAAAAAAAAATTCTAAAGGAAATTTTGACAATTTTGACTTAGGAAGCATTACTGCCCCTAAAATGGAATTTTTACAGAAATCATTAATTGACATGATTTCTGATATGCTTAAATCTAACTCCATGTTTGATGCTATCAGACTGGAGTAAAATTTGCAAATAATATTGTCATGACTTTAAAATTCAGTAATGGATTTTAAAGCATTAAATATTGTAAATTGGAATGCTCGATCTCTTAAAGATAATGAAGACGAGCTATTTAACTTTTTGAGAGTTCATAACGTGCATATTGCCGTTATAACTGAAACGTTCCTTAAACCTGACCATAAGGTTAAGAAGGACGCAAATTACTTGATTTATAGAAATGATCGTCTTGATGGACCCTGTGGTGGCGTTGCCATCATTATTCATAGACGAATCAAACATAAAATTCTTTCTTCATTTGAAACCAAAGTTTTTGAAACTTTGGGAGTTTCTGTTGAAACAAAATTTGTACAACTTACGTTTATAGCTGCCTATTTGCCATTCCAATGCGTAGGCCAGAAAAAGAATTTTCTCAAGGGTGACCTCCAGAAACTTACCCGTCATAGGTCTAAATTCTTCATTATTGGTGATTTTAATGCAAAACACCGCTCATGGAATAATGCTCAAAGCAATTCCAATGGTAATATTCTGTTTGATGATTGTTCTGCAGGTTATTACACTATTCAATATCCAAACAGCCCAACATGCTTTTCTTCTGCAAGAAATCCCTCCACTATTGATTTGGTCTTAACTGATTCATGTCAACTTTGTAGCCAACTGGTTACCCATGCTGACTTCGGTTCTGATCACCTTCCAGTAACTTTTGAAATATCCCAAGAAATATTGTCTAATTCCAACAGCTCTACTTTCAATTACCATAGAGCTGATTGGGAGCAGTATCGAACATTTATGGAATATAACTTCGATCCAAACATTCCTTTGCAAACCAAAGATGAAATTAATTATGCTCTTGAATCTCTGACTACTTCTATAGTTGCAGCAAGAGCTGCCTCAGTACCAAAATGCGAGGTTAAATTCGATTCAATTATAATAGACGACGATCTTCAGCTCTTGATCCGTCTTAAAAATGTCCGTAGGAGACAATTTCAAAGAACACGCGATCCTGCCATGAAAGATATCTGGCGGGATTTGCAAAAACAAATTAAAAAGCAATTCTCTGCCCTGAGGAACAAAACTTTTGAAAATAATATTTCTAAACTAGACCCGAGTTCCAAACCCTTTTGGAAACTCACAAAAATTTTGAAAAAACCTCAAAAGCCTATTCCAGCGCTTAAAGAAGGTGGTAAAATTTTGATCACAAATTTGGAAAAAGCTCAGAAACTTGCTAAGCAATTCGAGAGTTCCCATAATTTCAGTTTGGGTCTTACTAGTCCTATTGAGAATCAGGTTGCTCGGGATTTTCGGAATATTTTCTCTTGGGAAAATATTTTTGATGATTCCTGGGGGACTGATTTGGACGAAGTAAGGTCTATAACTAAAAAAATTCAAAATATGAAAGCTCCAGAGTACCTTGTCTTTCTTGGTAAAATTATTTAACAGATGTTTCCATTTGGCATACTTTCCTGATAAATGGATAAATGCAAAAGTTGTTCCAATTTTAAAGCCGGATAAAAATCCAGCTGAAGCTTCTAGCTACCGTCCAATAAGTTTGCTTTCTTCAATAAGTAAACTTTTTGAAAAGATAATTTTGAATAGAATGATGCTTCACATCAATACGAACTCAATTTTTGCAGATGAGCAGTTTGGATTTCGCCATGGGCATTCAACTACTCATCAACTCTTAAGAGTTACCAATTTAATTCGTTCAAACAAATCGGAAGGCCACTCAACTGGAGTTGCTCTTCTAGACATAGAAAAAGCATTCGACAGTGTTTGGCATGAAGGTTTGATTGCTAAATTGAAAAAGTTTAATTTTCCACTATATATTATGAAATTAGTTCAAAATTATTTAACTGACAGAACTCTGCAGGTAAATTATCAAAATTCCAAATCTAATCGACTACCTGTTAGAGCAGGAGTTCCTCAGGGTAGCATTCTTGGGCCTATATTGTATAACATTTTCACTTCGGACCTCCCTGATTTGCCTCAGGGTTGCCACAAATCTTTGTTCGCTGATGACACAGGCATTTCCGCTAAAGGAAGAAGTCTTCGTGTTATTTGCAGTAGACTGCAGAAAAGTTTAGATATTTTCTCTTCTTATTTACAAAAATGGAAGATTTCTCCCAACGCTTCCAAAACTCAACTTATAATATTTCCACATAATCCTAGAGCTTCCTTTTTGAAACCTAGTAGTAGTCACATAGTCACTATGAACGGAGTTCCAATTTCCTGGTCAAACCAAGTGAAATATCTTGGATTAATACTTGACCAAAAATTAACTTTTAAAGATCATATTGAGGGCATTCAAGCCAAATGTAACAAATATATTAAATGTTTGTATCCTCTTATAAACAGGAAATCCAAACTTTGCCTGACGAATAAACTTCTAATATTTAAACAAGTTTTTAGACCGGCCATGCTTTACGCTGTGCCAATATGGTATTGTTGTTGCACTACCAGGAAAAAAGCACTTCAAAGGATTCAGAACAAAGTTCTGAAAATGATTTTGAAGTTGCCTCCCTGGTACAGTACTACTGAGGTACATAGAATTTCGAATGTTGAGACTTTAGAACAAATGTCCAACAAAATAATGAATAATTTCAGGCTAAAATCGTTGCAATCCTCAATTGCAACGATTAATTCCCTTTATACTTAGATAAGATTTAGTTTTAGTTTTTAGTTTTAAGATATCAATATATCAGTATAACAGACATGCAGGTTAAAAAACCTGTTTAAAATACTTAATTGCCAAGACATGAACAATGTAAAAACACTTAGATATATATCATAACAATTAAGGCTGGTACGTTACTGCAGTAACTGGAGCACCTAGGTTAAAAATGAAATGTAATTTATTTTGAATTTGGAACAAATAAAGAGTTAAAAAAAAAAAAAAAGTGCACAAGGAGTGGAGTAAAAGCTCTGTAAAACTGCACAAATCAAAAAAATAAACCAAGATAACTTTAAAAATGCTTCCAAAGTAGCACACAGCTTAATAGCTGAGTACATTTTGTAAGTTGTAGAAAAGCATTTTTGTTGTTTATTTTATTCATCAAGAGTGGTTGGTTGTATAGAAGCCATCAAATGTGTAATGTCATTTTATTAGCTTTGTTTTGCAGCTACAAGTTGATGGTAATTAATTTTTGAATAGAAGTGACATTAGCTTTTATTTATTTTATTTATTTATTTATTTGTCGTCAATCAGTGTAGACCGTTTTACAATTGTTGTCTTAAGTGCTATTTTTACAATTTTGTCTTTGTTTATATTTTTTATAATATGTCTTAAGAAAAAGTTAGAACATTACTTCTAGTTGACGTTATGCGACGAATTAAAATATTGCTTTAATTTAGTTTTTGTCATTGTGAAGTCAATATTATCGCAGTGCTTATTATATGTATCCATCATTTGGTTCAAGGGTCCAAATTTGGCATAATTCGTACGATGACGATTTGTAGCAAATATATTTCTGTTTCGTAAATGCCTAGATGGTGTATATAAATTTAAGGATGACAATAAAGAGTGTCCACGATGAAATTGCCACACTATGAAATTGCTCTAACTTTTTAACCGTTGGGTACAATTTAATGAAAATTTGGGTGGATTTAGTTCATAGTGCATTATTTACATCCTGCAAGTTTTAAAGTCCTGTGATCAAAACTCGCGGAAATGGAGTCGAAAGAACAGCTCGTGCGTGATAAAATCTTGCGCATTCATCACGAGAACAAGGATCTCTCGCATCGTTCCATCGCTAAAACGTTGGGAATCGCGAATTCCACGGTGTCGCGAGTGATTAAGCGGTTCGAGGAACGGTTGACCACCGATCGGAAGCCCAGAAGTGAAGGACAAAGTATTCCGTACAACACCAAAAATCACAACCGCGTAGTTGGGGCCTTCAACCGAAATCCGAACGCCTCCGTTAGGGATGTGGCTAAGAAGCTGCACCTAAGCCGAAGTTTTGTCCAGAAGGCCAAAACTAAGGCTGGGCTTCGAACGTTCAAGGTACAAAAGGCCCCTAATCGCGACGAGAAGCAGAACAAGTCCGCCAAAACCCGTGCCAGGAAGTTGTACCTCAACATGCTGACGAAAGTTGAATGCTGCATCATGGACGACGAAACATATGTGAAGGCCGACTTCAAACAGATCCCCGGCAACCTGTTTTTCACGGCCAAGGATAAGTTCAGCGTTCCGGAGCATGTCCGCACTCAGAAGATGTCCAAATTTGCGAAGAAATTCCTGGTTTGGCAAGCCATCTGCACGTGCGGGAAGCGGAGTGCACCTTTCGTGACCCAGGACACGATGAACGGACAGGTGTACATAAAAGAGTGCCTCCAGAAGCGGCTGCTTCCTCTCCTGAAGGCCCACAACGTCCCAACAATCTTCTGGCCGGATTTGGCCTCATGCCACTACTCCAAGGACGTGCTGAAGTGGTATGCGGACAATAAGGTCAATTTCGTGCCGAAAATGTTCAACCCTCCCAACACTCCGGAGCTCCGCCCCATCGAGAAGTACTGGGCGATTATGAAGCAGCACCTTCTTAAACGACCTAAGGTAGTGAAGACAGTCGAGGAACTGAAGAAAGTATGGGTTTACATGCAAAAAACGGTTGATTCACAGGTTGTGCAGAATCTTATGGCCGGGGTTAAGGCCAAGGTGCGGGCATTTGCGTATGGACTGTAAATAAAATACGAGTAAAATGGTAAAATGAAGTTTAATAGTTATTTCTCAATCCCTGAAAATTTGATGGCAATCGGATGAAAACTCGAATTTTGCGAATCAATTTTGTGTGTGGCAATTTCATCGTGGACACCCTTTAGTTCTATTGAATCAATTCGATGTGATACGATATCGTTTACGAAAGAAATCATAGCAAATTCACGACGTTCTTTTAATGTTTGGATATTTATGAGCATACACCGAGCTGTGTAAGATGCTGTTATTCAGTGAGCCTGACTAATATGAGGAGGAGATGAAAATATAGAATTGATAGTTCCGTTTAGAGTACGGCAGTGTGAAAATTGCATATAGAGAATAGACAGTGAGCTAGGACAAATTTTATGGAAGGTACAAATCGGTTTTATCATCTCTCTTTACCAAACACCCCTAACCATCCCTCTTCAAAGGGGATTCAAGGATAAACTTATAGACCCTTTCAACAATAATTCTAGCTGAACAGTGCATTAGATCCTAAGTAACAGTGACAGATTCTATTCGTCGTTTTTTTCTTTTCTTTACATCCTCACGGCCATGTAAAGACATTCCCAGGTATTTTCAGCTCACAGATCTAGAAAAGAAGCTTTTATCTAGCATCTAATACAACAAACACAACAAGATACGGTTATGTGCTTAAGTTATTAACGAAAGAGGAAGTCGACGAAGAGAATCGATCAATGTTACTTCCCAAGTAACACATAAATCATATTTTTGAAAATAAATTAGAATGGCTTGTTGCATAGATATATTATAAGTGATGCAGAAAACATCACACGTTTTATATGACGTTTTCTTCATATTTCCTAGATTTCAAAATTTTCCAAAATAATTTTCTTTGGCTTTTGTCTTTAAATGTTATTTAAACGTGCATCTTACTGTAGATCGTCATGCAATATTGGTAACCGGTGAAAACATTGTTGGCCGTTCCAGCCCTTTCGAGAGGAACAGCGATTATCGAGGCAACGGCAATAAAAGATGTTATCGAAGATTGGGGTATAGATAAACGAGTGTCACCTATGTGTTTCAATATTTCTGTAAATAAATAGTTCTAATACAATTGAATCGCATCCTTTCATTAAGAAAAAAATAAATAAAAAGGAACGGCTCTATAACAATGCAGCCCCCATCTATAAAAGCAGGACTTCCAATCTGACTGAACCTGAACAGAAAAGCTTCATGCTGCCATATCTCTCATCAATAAGTATCAATAAGAACCGTGAAGCCATCAAGATTGCCAATTGGAACGCTTACTCACTCAAGAGCAAGTGCATCGAGTTCGTTGAATTCCTCAACGAACGAAACATCGATATCGCCATCATCACCGAAACGCACCTGACACGCACCGATTTCCGGCTTGTGAGGCTGGATCGGGGGAGGAGGAGTGGCCATTGATTTAAAAAGGAACATCAACTGTCGGCTGCTGCCAAGCTTCGAGCTGAAGATGATCAAAGCCGTAGGGGTGGTAGTTTCTGCTTCTGTTGGACCCATCACCACCATCGTTGTCGTGCACTGCCCCAAACAAGTAAACATTAGGAATGAGTCGGCAGCATACCTAAGAAGAGATATTGTCAAGCTAACACGACGGTGGGAAAACTTCATCATCGCTGGTGACCTGAATGCCAAATATTAAGCTTGGGGCAACAGTCGACGCAATCAATAGGACACCACCCTGAACAACGACCTGCAGGAAGCTCAGTAAAATATCTTGAGTCAGGACTCTCCCACCCGGTTGAGTCAGTCCGGTGTTCACGCTAACATCAATATCTTCATCAGCAACATGGGCAACAACATCGCTTAACCTATGTGAACCAATTCGAAGCTTCCCTGCGCAACTATCATCGTGTCATCTGACCTGTCCAGACAGGTGAGCAATACTCTGAACATTGACAGCCCTACCAAAAATCTCATTCGGCTCCGTAACACCATTCGTAGACCAATTGTAATCGATGAACAAGGTTAATTCAAGCCAGGATGTTGAATTTCAGAAATAACTATTTTGCCAATTAGATCCGTTCTCTCCCAGATTGTGAAACGCCCTTCTGGGAACTCCTTAAAAAAGCCAAGGCCCATTGCACCACTTGTACCATTGATCAACCAAATGATTCAGTCGCCTATCTAATAACCCCTGAAGAGAAGGCTGATGTTACAGGTCAACACTTCGTCAGTTCTCATAATCTCGGACTGGACAAGGCAAGTCCAACGATACTGCGGTTGCTGAAAATGCAGCCAACCTCCACATAAAATTCACAACAATTTTTCTGTGGAATCCGAGATTACGACAGCCGAACTGTTGGCCTTTACCAAATTATCTAAAACATGAAGGCCCCATGATTCGACCAAATTCGGAATCTAGAACTTAAACACTTGAGTTCCAGATTCTTCAACTTGGCTACTTCCCCTCGTGCTGGAAGTCAGCTAAAGAAAGTCAGATCAGTCCTCTCATTTAAGTGACCGACCCATCAGCCTTCTCTCGGGGTTATCAAAGCTGTTTGAAAGGGCAGTCTACCACCGATTTCTAGCATCTGCCGATGAAAACAACTTATTGCTCGAATAACAGTTTGGTTTCCGTAAAGGTCGCTCGACTGTTCACCAGCTGACTCAGGTGAGAAACATTCTCAGACGGAACAAGTCTATATCCAAAACATCTTCCATGGCATTATTGTACGATGAAAAAGCGTTCGATAATGTCTGGAACAATGGCCTAGTCATAACAAACTATCTCTCGGACAGGAAATCTTGTTCAACCTGTTCACCTCCGATATGCCGACTCTCCCTGATGGTGGATCGTTGTCCCTGTTCGCAGATGGCAAACCAACATATATAAGGGTAGGGTCATCGGAGCTCTGACCACCAAACTTCAGAGAGGGCTGGATGTCCTGTATGATTATTTCAACAGCTGGAAGATCCGTATAAACATGGTGAAGATCCAGGTCATGATATTTTGTCATTCCAAATTTCCCAGACTAGTTCCATCTGCCATCGGCCGAATTATAGCACAAATGTGAATGATTTCCCATAACAAATAAATATTCCAACTTACATGCAAATCTGAGAAGGTCGAGTCTGATTAATTTGTCTTTTGGCCTGGAACACGCGCTATGTATGCGTTGTGTTAAAACAGCTACTTCACCCATTGGTACATATTCACGGAAGGATCCATGAATTGCAATAAAGTTGGTTTCGGGGTAGCGGTCGGTAACACAGGGTACAGTAAAAAGTTACTCAAAGAATGCTCTATCTTTTCCGCAGAAGCAAAAGCTATTTGGTTTGCAATCGCCAAAATCTGCACTGATGTATCACTGATTCAGTTAGCGTCCTATCTGCGTTAGAAATGGGTCAGTCTTGACATACTTGGATACAAGAAATATAAAAAGCTGCAACGATAACGATATGCTAGATTCCCGGTCATGTAGGAATACACGGAAATGAAAGAGCGGACGCATTGGACAAAGCAGACGAGGATGATGAATTTTTCCACTGTGGCATCCTTAGCGATGCTGCAAATTTGAAATTGCACACACATGGTTAACACATCAACATCTGTTCAATCGTGACAACAACACTTGTGCTACATGTGGAGAACCCCTGAATGTACCACACATACTGCTGGACTGTAGATCTTATGAACTACAGCGAAGAGAATGCGGTTAGGTTCAACGGTTGGCATAGTTTTGAACAACAAAGAATACAATGAGAAGAAACTTGTGAAATTTTTGAGAACAACTAACTTACTGAATCAATTTTAAATCAGATTGAATTGTAATCACATTGAATTGTACAATAAACCTTTAAGGGATGGGGGATGAATAACCGGTTCTACGGTTAAATTCTTTAAAAAAATAATGATTTGTATAACCATCGCCAATGAAGCGTTTAGCTAATGATGAATGTATGTTAGAATATCCTAAAGAATTCAGTGTTTCTGTCGGTCATTCTAATCTATTCCAATCTTGTTGAAATTTTATATTTTCAAAATGTTGTCATTATTTTTGAAATTGTGCTTAGCAATTCGTTATGTTTTGCTCTGTGTTTTTCAATGATATCTTAAAATTAAATGCATTGTGAGTCAACCTTGAATGCTTAATGACTCAACATTCAACCCTTATATATATATAAAAAAAACTCAGTCCTTCGAATGTTAGCATAGATTTTTTTTTTATTTTATTTCGCAAGTATTTACTAATTGACAAGTGTTGTCAACAGTCTTTAAAAAGATCACAAACTTTATAACGAACGTGTTATGGTTACTTTTTATCATACCGGTCACTTTGAGTGTCCCATACTTGAATGCATGCTTGGCGTCCACTAGGAAAAGCACTTTACCCAAATTGAATTAGTACGAAACTTGAACGGTAGTTTGTCGACTACTGCTTGCTCCTGCTGTATGTACTGAATGACAAGTAGCTAATGTGACCTGGAACTTTACATCGTCTCTTCAAAAGTTAACCCATCCACAAGTTTCCATTTTGTGGTAGGATATCCTGCATTTAAATTTTGATGAACTTTTCATCAAATCGGTGTGCAGTATGATCGTACACATAACGATGTATCTTAATAAAATGAACTAGATGGAAGGAAAAACATTTCTTCTAGTCGTGGCTTTTAAAATCATGGATGCTTCAGTTTTACTTATTTATATTGTATTGAAAACAATCTACACTCATCTGATACAGACAAAATATTTTATTACTCTCCTATGCGATTGACTCTTCTTCACTGAAGCAAACGCATTCAGGCGAAATGCTTTCTTTGCCTGGCCTACATCAAAGAAAAATCTCCCATCAGCAATTCCAATGCATATGGCTTCAAACGAAATACGGTTCCCTTGCGTAGCTTAATGCACTGCACAATGCTTGCATCGTTCGGCATCTTAACTATTTCTGTTTACTGGTCAGGAAAATAGCTCCCATGATTCCCCTCATTTCAAAAGACGAGTTTGTTCCGTGTAATGCAACCACGCAAGGCTATTTTCCCATCAAGCCTTCTCGCAAACTGGTATACATTGTATCTAACTATCTCAGCCTTACGCAGGAACCGGGCAGCGCCATAGCAAATGAAGAAGGCTTAGGTATTGCAGCAAACACCCCATGGATGCTGCGAGAAAGACCCGATAAGGAAGCAAAAGGAAAACTCCCATAAACAGACATGTGAGATAAAACCAATAAAGATCGATAAATGGGTTTGTTTTGCTTCCTTTTGTATATTGGATATAGTAAACATCGCAGATAACAATGTAGTCAAATATAATTGGATTGTTTTATGTTTGCCGATGCTTCAGCCGTAATTGGGATTTGTGATGCTAGCTTCGCTTCTGCCGTTACAGTTTTGTTCCTGCTCGACTCGAGCTAGGGAAGTCCTCTTTTGCGTCAGACGTCTTCCCGAAATGGTACACAGCTAAAGTCAAATCAACCAACACCGTGTGAATCGAAACGAGGTGCAGAGGTACGTGTTCAGGATTCAAACCGGTCCAAAATCGAACAAACGCAACACAGCGGAGAGGCCGTGTTTCAAATAGAATAAGGATGGATGCCATTAACTGAATAAACTGTGCGCGAACGTGAACCACTTTCTGCAAAGTGATTTCATACATATTCTACATAGGTAATGTAATATCATCTTGAAATGTACCGTAGAGCCGCCTACCAAAGACGCATTCATAGGGGAACTTGACTTATATTTATGTTTTTTTTTTGCATACAATTTTAGAAAGAGCAAAGCAACAGTTGGAACGTTAGTTATTTGATATATTGTAGCATGATGATCGTGCGACAAGGGAAATCAACTACACAGCAAAAAATAAATTTTAATATTACATCCAAGAGGGTGCACTTCAATCATGTCGAAAATCCCACATAAATAAAAAAAAAACTACAGTAAAAGCAGCGTAGTGTCCGTTCATGCACTGTATTAATGATAATTTTGTCCTTTTTGGCAAGTAATATTACACCATATTTTCGACACGATTGAAGTGCATCCACTTTGATTTGATATTAACATTAATGTTTTGCTTTGTAGAGTTGTTGCTTGACAGGCGTTACGTTCCACTTTGTCGCGCAAAGTGCATAACCACGCGATACTCGATACCGAGCTGAAACTATATCCATCTCTTTCGGAGATTGTTGGAGTAAAGGGGTAATCAACTCAGCACACTGTGCCGAAAAACAGCATGGCACACTATTCGGCACTTTAGGACACACGTTGACAAGTAGAATACAAATAATATAATAACGGCATCACTGTCTAGTGTTGATGTTTTGGCAATCGTCGCTAAGGTTGACTTCTTTATTTACTCTTTTGGGCTTCACATTGGGTTCGAGGATCGTACCTTGCCACTTTTAAAAAAACCCAAGAAAAAATTCTGTGGGTATTGTCTGAACCATGCATATCTTATCTCTTCAAAACCAACAAAAAAAAAGTTTATATCATCCGATTCGTAGCGAAAATCAAACCGGTTTTGGTTTCACCCAGAATAGCTTCTATTCGGGCCTCACGCCAACATTTTTTTTTCCGCATCATGGTCGGTCGAGAGGGTCGATACGGCAGTCAAGATGGCCAAAATGGGTTCCCTCCAGTGACGGTTGGTCAAATGTCTGTAAAATCGTCCAATACGACGGTACGGTGCGGAATGCGATCGGCGAACTGAACGGACAAAAATCCCCTGAACGACGGCAATATTGCGCCAGTTACGGAGGATTTTAATTTTGTTTTACAAGTTTGTTATGCAGAACTAACGATAAAGAAAAAAACACGTTATAGGGAGTGTGCGTGATGGGTTTTGTATTTCGGCCAGCTTTGAATCCCGATCTTGCCAAAGCTCTTCCGGGATGAAAGTTTTCTCGCTTTCCCCTGCATTATTCTTGCTAGTTATTTATTGGTTTTAATTGCTATGGACTCGATGGGAAATCCACAATACTTTATGTCCATACAAGTCGCAGTTCTGCTGGGGGATGTCAATACGTATTAACTCCAAATATTCCTTCAGATCTGGACCGATGTAAGATTGCGTTAGCGAAACAGTCCTATACTAGGAACAGGTCGATGCAATCAGAAATGCAATTACATTCTATTCCGTGAGTAGACCCCATCATCAACGATCCAATATGCACTCGTCTGTCTGTAGTCACAGTCAATTATAAGGCCTTGCTCAATCTCGAAAGCGTGATTCGCGGCCGAGGAGTTTTCGGTAGGATCAGATCGACACTAAATAATTTGCTGTTGGGCAAGATTCAATGGGATCCAGATAAATAACAACAACCAAAGGATACTGCCTGCAGGTGAACTGCAGATGCGAAGCTTATCCGGATCGCAAAGCATTTCCGAAGTATGACAAATATGAAGTGGCGGGACATTTGATGGTTTTCACTGGTGGTATATTATCCACGGCCCTTATTACCGATGTCACTTCACGGTGAAGTGACAACTAGTTACTCACGGTGAAATGATTCCCATTGGATTTACACGGCAATAACTTCACCGTGAGTGACAAGTGCGGCCACTTCTATTCGTTTTCATCGTGAAGTGACACTCGTTATAAGGAACCATTGGTTTTAAGTGGTACATTGTGGAAGGTACTATAACTGCGAAGGATCGCGAACTTGGTAGACTTGAACGTGTGTGATTGGTGGTGGTAGGAGACATCATTTTCAGTGCAGTGATACAATAGGCTTGGGTGATGTCTTTGAGGTCATGTCTGAGCCGATCAGATGAACTCCCAACAAACAATTCAGAGTCATATATTGAATAAATGCTTTTTATCAGTGTACAATGCTGAATTAAACGGGTTGTCAAATTATGTGCTGAAAAAACCTCATTGGGATCGATAGATGCGCCTTTATTCCGCTGTTTGCTCTGATTTGATTAATATAGGGGAAATGTATGTAATGTCGGGCCTAATGTGAGCCCATACATAAATTCAGCAATCGACTAAATTTTCAATAGCAACCAAAAATATCCATTAGTACCGTCCCAATGACGCGTTCATCTAGATACAATTGATAAATAGCTGGGGATCGGAAGGTCATGGTGCGAATCCCATCTGACGACATGTGTGTATGTATGTATGTAATAAATTTTCTAGTATCTGTGTGTTGGGTGCGTGCACAGGAAATGCGACAGGAAATAATGACACAACAATCACTAACGAGAACAACCTGCTCTGTGCCGTTCTTATTTTCAGATTAATTATCCCGTAGTTGAATAATCGTTTAATAAATGTATAAATAGTGTCTAATTAAACATTACTTCACATGAGAATCAAGCGTCTATACACACATTTATACCATCGCTGTTTAAGGAAGTAATGATGTCTAATAAACGCTGAATAATCAGAAATTTGATCGAATAAGCTCGGTTTACAACTCTTGTAAGTCGAATTAAAGCTTCTCAACATATCTTATTCAACACCAAATATTTCGATGTTGTGGTTGAATAAATACTCCAGATTTTTGTGAACAAAGCCTGAACAGAAGTTATTATTAAAAATAGTACAAGTATTATTAAGCATGCAGATGAATAAAATCGTCAAGAAGTCGTTTCTTCAATAGGCAATTGTTTGTTGGGCTGTTTCGAGTATGTTGTTTCTAGGGTGGGATTGAACTTCGCCCGTTCGAATTCTGGTGTCGGGGAGCATTTTGCTGGCAGCTAGTGGAAATTTCGTCTACCAGCGATCGGGCTAAACCTTCGTTTCTGCACACGTTGACTTGTTTCCAATTCCTCTTCCACTGCCCACCAAGCTCTCGTTCTAATTAGAATGAAGCATAATGTTTGTCATGAACCATGAACATGAATTAGAGAAATTGAAAATGTAAACACAACCACAAAAGTTTAACTTTAGTGTTGCCAAACTTGACACCTTGTTTGAAACACTTCGGCCTACTTCGGAACGATCGGCAAAACGCTTGGCACAGCTTTCGGCACTGCTAAATCTATTGGCACAGATAAAGGTGTGCAGAGTTGAATACCTCATATCGATCGAAGATGTCGGCGATTGTGGCGACGTAGCGGTTGTGCTCACCGATCGCGTCTGTCGTAAGGACCACCCGTCACGGTCCCGAGTAAGAGGCATCCGACTATAAGCAATTGTACCATTCAGGTTTGACAATCGAGCTCGTCGGTCCGTAGAGGTACCGAGTCCTGTACCATGAGCCATTGGACGAGCCAATTGCCACGGTTATACTATCATCCTCCCAGCCTCTTCGATATCGGTGGTAGTAATCAACGCGTGCACTAGATTTCGACGAACTGTAACGTCTCGTAGCGGGCTGACACGCACTGTCGACGTCATTGCATCAGTTAGAACAATGAGAACCGACCCAAGTAACCAAAAGTTCTGATAAAAGGCTATTTGTGGCTTAAGCAGCTTGGTTGATGGTGGTCAATAGAATTCTAAGCAGCCTCATTTTTAAGTCGTTATAAGAACTTGAAAGTTCCGGTATCATAATTGAAGAGCATTCTAAGCAGCTTCTGGCGGAACTTGAACGGAACTTTTAGAAATAAATTAAAAAAGGTTTTTGTCCTCTACACCAATTTTAATGTTTAGTTCCCACTTATATGAAAGTTATTTCTAAATGCAGGAATTAATGTGTATTGATTTTATCAGCATTAGTAGTAGAATTGGAGCTGTTTTTGAAGAATTAAACCCCGTGCGAGCCCCAGCACGAACCACTGCGTCATCTAAGATATAATAAAGTGAGCTGTTGTCCCGCCTACTGTTGGAGTTTTCAGTGCCAGCTGACTGACTTGAATACGAAACACAACAAATTGGTGTTTGGCCGCATGGTATTCCATCACATTTGTGGCGCAGTGGTTAGCGTTCGTAGATCGCATGCCCGAATACACGGGTTCGAATCCAGGAAATTACTTTTTTATTATTTTTTTATGTTTGGATAGAATGTTGATGCACTGCATACATATAAGAATTATGATTTATTCGATACATTAAATTTTGTTACTAATAAAGATTTGTGCGGATTCCTTCATGTGGCTTGAAAGTTCTGTCGGAACTTTATTTGAACTTTATGGAACTTGAAAGTTCTGTCGGGACTTTATTCGAACTTTATGGAACTTGAAAGTTCTGTCGGAACTTTATTTGAACTTTATGGAACTTGAAAGTGATTTTAAACGTTGAATGCGGAACTTTTGGTTGCTTGGGGACTGTTTTCATCAGCGAAGCTATTTAGTGATTTATCTTCTCATCTGTGAAGTGCCTCAAGTGGTGAGTCAGTCCGAGTGTCATAACTGAGGCAAATTTGTGCTAGTGCTCTTCGACGCTGGTACCCGGCACTAACATACACACTCAGAAGAAATGATGTAAATTTAGATGCTCTGAGACTAACATATACGAGCGTCAATTTTGACATAAAATTCAGTCCAAATAGACACGAAATTCAGCTCAATCAAACGAACTCTCAAGACTTGAATTTCAGTCTCGGAGCACTTAATATTATTGCTGTGCCATACAAGCTGACATCGACGCGTTAGACTGGTGCAGGCTAAACGGAATGGATGTAAATGCCCGAAAATGTAATGTAATTTCTTTCTATCGAACAAGGATGGCGACCATTTTCGATTATAGAGTGTTGAGAACTAGTATCGACAGAGTAAGCACTGTTAAAGATCTGGGTGTGCTACTTGATAGTAAACTGAGGTTTATTTATTTATTTAATTTGTTTTTATTCATCGGACTTAACGTGTCTAAATGAAGCCTCATGGGAAAAAGCCTAGAAAAGGCGTAAAAACACTTAACACGACTTGCATTGATCTTATTTTTGAATTCTGTAGTAATTTGATGTGTCGCATGATGGTTTTGATACGTTTTCCGTTAAATCCAGCGTGAAGGCCCATATTCACCGGATCTTATTCCGGCCATATCTCCGGAACCGGTTCACCGATTCCAAAACCGTTCAATAGCGTTCAATGGGACCCCAAGACCTATCATTTGGCGCCGAGTTTGTCCAAATCGGTTGAGCGGCTGCTGAGAAACGTGAGCGCATTCATTTCGTTACATACACACACACATACACACATACACACATACACACATACACACATACACACATACACACATACACACACACACACACATACATGTTCCGATCTCGTCGAGCTGAGTCGAATGGTATATGACACTCGGCCCTCCGGGCCTCGGATCGATAGTTGGTTTTTCAAGTGATATCTATACCCTTCTTTGTAAGAAGGGTAAAAACCGTGTTGGTCAGGAGAAATGTAATTTCTGCAGCTAGAGAATAATGCGTCATTGATGATGATTTCGAAAACTTTAGAGCAGGCACTGAGTGATGTAATCCCTCGGTAATTTTGGCGTTTCTCTTGTCTCCTTTCTTGTAGACCGGCAACATGAATGACGATTTCCAACGCGTAGGGAACTCCCCCTGCTGTAATGAAATATTGAACAGCTTCGAAAGCGGTGTTGTAAGCTCTGAACAGCATCGCTTCAGGATGCTTGAGGGGTTCCCGTCAGGACCAGCAGCATTAGAAAATTTCAGCTTCTTGATGGCGGATTCGACGAGGTCTACTGTAACCGAGGTAATCGAAAAATTGAAAGTATCACTGAGAGTGTCCCTCACCGCTTCAGCAACTTGGGACAACGAAGCCGTAGTGTTATTGAAAATGCTTTTGAAATGTTCTGCCAGAAGATTACATTTCTCAAGGGAATTGCTGGCGATTCTATCACCCAGGTGAATTTCGACTGGTAGCCCCTCCTCGTTTCGTTTGGTATTCACGAATGACCAGAACTGATTTGGATTAAGCCGTAAATTAGCCTGCACACGCCTTGTGTAGCTCTTGTAAATAATGCGGTTATTTGTGCGATATTCGTTGCTCGCTGTTGAAAATAATCGTTTGGTGAATGGGTTACGAGTACGACAGTATTTACGGAGGGCCTTCGATCTCAGACGCTTTAAATTCCGTAGTCGAGCATTGGACCATGCGGGTTTGGGAGAGGGTATCCTCAATGGGACAGAATCAGTTATTGCCCGGCCAACGACCTCAGCGAAGTAGTTGACGGCTTCATCAATAGATGAGCACGTGTCAAGGAACTGCCAATCTGCCTGGGCAAGCGAGTGACTCAGCGCGACGAAAGTCGACCTCATGTACATCAACGGGGGGGATATCGTAGCGAACAGGAAAAGATAGGTTGATGGAAACTTCCAACGCAGGATGATTGGTGTCGATGCCAATCAAAGGCTCTGGGGCTTCTAGGATAGAACATTCCAGTCCTGCAGCTTGGTTCGCCAGAACGAGATCAAGCAGCCGAGAGTTGCTATTCAGTATCGAGTTGATTTGCGTTAAGCCATGCAGGTTGAAACCATCAAGGAGAGCACAGCAGGATGCGGGCATGTTTGAGCGAAGAACATCAATGCTAGGAAGATCGTTTGCAAGAACGTTCCATGAGAGCCCAGACTGATTGTAGTCACCAAATACCAGAGCTAGGTCGTTTTGTTCTAGTCGAGAGAACACGGTACCAATCGAACTGATGTGGTTTGCAATGCTGCTCGAATCAGATTTCCGGTCTGGAGGTAGATACATTGCGCCAATAGTTATTGATCTACGAGGCGTCGTTATTTTGACCCACAGCTGCTCTAGAGAAGTGCAAACTGGAGCAGGATCGATACAGGAGCTTAGGCGTTTGGATACCGCAATCAAAAGGCCTCCCCCACGCGTTTTGGTACTATTCTGGTGGTTGTGGTCGTTTCGAAATACCGTGAATAGACTGCCAAATAATTGAGATGAATTAATGTGGTCATCGAGCCAGGTTTCCGTAAGAACTATGACATCGTAGTCAGAGTCAACGGCAGTCAGGAAAAAATCATCAATCTTTGTTCGCAGGCCACGAACGTTCTGGTAATACACCAACAGGTGGTCGAACGAAGTCGGTTGGAGGTCTGCAGAATGATCGATCAGCCGAAACGAGCATGGTGGTACTCTGGAACACAGAGACGGATCAGGAGAAGAACTGTTTGCAACAAACGCATACTTGCCTGATGTAGAAAGTTGGAAGACCCCTTCACCATTCTCAACCACAGGGCCAGAACGACTACGATGACAGGAATCAGCAAGCGCGACTGGGTTGAGTGGCTCGGGGGCTTCCTTGAGGCAGCAGACAGCGCGTTCTTGTCTGTGATGTTCCATCTGTATGTCCCATCTGTGATGTGGGATTTGAAGCCATCGGAGTATGACGTATTGCTGCAAGTAGGAGAGAAATCAGGCGGAGAAGAGTTTGTTAAACTAATATACTTGCCTGAATTAGGTGCTTGGAAGACCCCGTCACCATCATCAACCACAGTGCCAGAACGACTACGATGGCAGGAACCAGAAGGCGCGACTGTGTTGAGTGAATCGTGGGCTTCCTTGAGGCGGCAGGTAGTGCGTTCTGGTTTGAGCTGATCATGATAAGAAAGAATGGTGGTCGGTACAACAGAATCTCGGTACTTGTTGTCGATTTCGATGGTGTTGCCATGCGACGATTCTCTGAAATCCGAGGAAGTATCAGGCAATGGGACACTAACGCCAAAAACGTACTTGCCTGTGAAACGAGTTGGAAGACCCCGACACCTTCCTCGACCACAGGGCCAGAATGACTATGATGGCAGGTGCAAGCAGCGAGCGCGACTGTGTCGGGAGGACTAGGGGCTTCCTTGGTACTAAAGGCACTGCGTTCTGGGTTGGTTGCTGTTGCATGAATGTCGGTATGTAAGCGTGATAGCCCAAAAGGGTTTGACGCTACTGGCCACCAACTCCGTATGAAGATGGGTTCGTAGGGATCCTGATGACTCGGCGGTTTTGTGGGTAACTGATGAACTCACGGAAGTACACATTTTCGGGCCATGTGTCCTTGGACAAGGCTTCGTTCCTGAGGGATTCGCTCAAACCAACCTTGAACGTGACAAAGCTCAGCGTGGCAGAATCTTTGTCATTTGGAACCAACCTAACGACCTTAGGTTCCACCTCGGCATCCAAATCCAAACATTCCCTTCTGAGTTTAATAATGTCGAGGTCAGAAGTACTTGGATCCAATGCAGACAAATAGATCCATAGTAGCCGGCGCCGGTGGTGTAGTGGTAAGCGTGACTACTTTCTAACACCCCAATGGGTCTGGGTTCAATCCCAGTCGAGGTCGGTGGGATTTTTCTGAGGCATAAAAATCTCTGGTCACGTCTTCCTTCGGAAGGGAAGTAAAGCCGTTGGTCCCGGCCCATGTGTGTTGATGAATGGGTGAGATATCCTACGCAGGTGTGGAAGCTGCCTTCCTGCACATTCAATTGCCGTCAATGGATGGCAATCGATGTCCGTCGTTGATTGGCACTAGATTGCGGAACAGAGACCGACGTTAAATAAAGGAAAAAAGAGATGAACTAGCCTCAGGCTAAAAATCTCTAAAATAAAGACAAAAAAAAAAAAAAAAAAATAAAGGAAAAGAAAATAGATCCATAGTAGATTCGCCGGTGGCGACACCGCTTTCACTGCTTCGGAAAAAGCTTTAGTTCCTCGAAGATTAGTTGGCTTTGCGACCAGCCCATCGTCTTCGCGTTTTCTTTTCGGCGTGTTTGGGACAAGGTTCATTCCTGCCTTGGGCTTCCACAATACCCCAAGGTTTGACGTAGATGGCTTTGAGTCAACCTTGGCTGACAGAATACCAACTGCTTCCTTCAGTCCGGCAATGTCATCCTTCAATGATTTGAAGGACGTGTCATCGGGCGCATTTTCGTTGGTGCAAGAGATACCATTTTTCGGAAATGGTCACTGGAAAATAGATCCGCACAACCGTCGCACAACCAGAAGACGTTTCGTTCGCATGTACCCAACACCTCACGAAGACCATAGTCTACCTTTGCACAAATCATGTGGAAAGAGTTTCCGCAATATCCGCGACATGTGATGGGATCAGAATCGTTGACGACTTTTTGCAGCTGGTGCATGCCACCCTAGCTAGAAATTGGCCGATCGATGGGAGATAAGAAATCGCCAAAAGGTAGACTATGTATTTTGCGACTAGAAGTTGCGTACAATATATAATACCGCTATTGGCCACCAGTGGCGCTTCGAGCAACAAAATTTTGCGTGGGGAGGTAGTAAGAAGATGCTTCTTAGTATCCACAATAGCAATTGCACTACACTGTTGCGCACAAATTCACTAACGCGACGAAGCAAATTGTCTACGGGAGCGGGTACCGAATAAAAAACTAAGAATATATCTTTTAAACAAACAATATCAACGATAAAAAACCGTGGACTTTGTAAACAAACAGGGTTGCCAGAAGGTGCATAGCTGCAACGACCGCCAAGGCGTACGCAATGCTTGGATTCATCAAACACGCAGCAGTTTGAAGACATTCATTGCTTGAAAAGTCTCTACTGCGCGCTGGTCTGGTACGCAGCATTCTTGAATATAGAGTGCAGGTGTGGGCGCCATAGCATGTCGTTCAGATTAACCGGATCGAGCGTATTCAAAGGAACTTTCTTCTATTTGCACTTCGTTTACTTCCGTGGAATGATCCGGTTCGATTACCACCCTACGAGCATCGCTGCGCCTTGATACATCTACCGACCTTGGCTAGTAGGAGGATCCTGTTGCAACGGCTTTTATATTCGACATCCTGAAGAGCAACGTAGGCTGCTCAGTACTGCTGAGCAATATAAATGTAAACATTCCGGCCAGAACGATCCGGCGTGCAGATTTTCTCCGCCTTCCTGTGCACCGCACTCTTTATGGACAGAACCATCCGTTTGATGTTTGTTGTCGTCATTTTAATGAAGTATTTGTCCTTTTTGATTTTAATATATCTAAGTCAATGTTTAGAAATAGGATTAGTGAATAGCAATATCTGTCTGTACGATCAATTTGAAGACTAGTAAAATAAAAATAAAAATAAAATAAAATAAATTACATGACATATTTGTTTACGTCTCATATTTTATGTCAAAGACGGATTCCATCACGTGTAAAATAAGTTATTTCTAAGTGTGTGGAACGATTTATTTGCACCATTTGCTTTCTCCTTGCAACGACTCGTCCCGCCCACTTACATCGACCGACGCTACAAGAGACGTCACGACGCAGGAGTTCCACCTGAATGTCAACATTAGAACAGGTTAGATTTTTGTCATTCCTTTTACACACTAAAATAAAAGGAAACACATCAATTAATACAAATGAATGAATTGTTAATATGCATAAATAAGGTTTAAAACAAGGTCAGTGAGCAAAGACTGTTTGTAAAGTCGCTTGGATTCGGGTTTCGTTATTTAATACTGCCAAATTTGCGACCTTGAGATACAATATCGTTTGTTCAGTTCTGGGTTCAAGCGTTAGGATCACGTTCGCCTAGCCTGCCCTGAGAAATCAACATTACTACATACATCATTTATTATGAGCAGAATACAAAATTCTCAGTCACGGATAAGCGTAGAAAATTTCTTCTGGAACTATCACTGCAGCTATGCACACCGTTGATTGAACGAAGAATCGAGAATCCCAAGGTAATATTTCACTCGAACAGCCATCGAGCAAGTCATAGGAAAAGAGCTTGGAGCCTTACCTGTAGCAGGTACTTCTACTCCAGTTGAACGGGACCCATCCGGACGGGTGCCACAAGTTCGCATCTGTCATATCTGCAAAAGTGAAGAAAACAAGCGCAGGAGTTTGCATTTTATTTACTTGTCATTTTATAACAATGTTTTATAAGGATTAAAAGTCCAGAGAAATGTGAGTTTATTTCTACACCGTTCGAAAAATTCATGTAAATTTCTGCGAGATATAGCGCTAGATTTGGCATAAATTTACGCGATTTTTCGTGTAAATTTAAGCGCAATGTCACATAAATTAGCAATATTGTAAACGATTTTGCTGTTTATGCCAAGTATAGCTCAAAATTAAACGAAGGGAGATTTTACGTGATAGTTAAAATTCAGAATTTTTTTCTGTGTAGCACAGCAGAGATGTGTTCAATATCGACTGTTTTTTTGTTTTTTGTTAAGTTTTTGAAAGATAATATGATTTTGAGTACAGTAAAAAAAACAAAAATAAATAAACGTCCTAATTATTATTTTTCAGACTGCAAAAATTCCATACAACTTAAATCCACAACGTTCTTGCCCCTAGAGAGATTGAACCGCAGGTAACTCAAGATAATAAAAATTGCATGAGTTTTCATCATACATTTTCCATCATCTCTCGATTATTCACTTGTTTCGAAATGGCCGTTCCATGGGCATTTAGTCAGATACAAATAAATGATGAGAAAAAGTTTCTATTTAAAATTTCAAGAAATATGATACCCACATTGCATAGCATTCTATCCAAACTTATTCCGGGGACGATCTGTCAGATAGCCACGAAAATATGATGAACAGTTTAAGAATTTTGAAACCCATATTGTAGGGACATCCTTCCAAACACTTCTATCCCTAGAGGCCCTACGGGAACTTGCTCTGGAATGACTGTCCCGCGGACAATCGGTCGGATGGCCACAAAATTATGATGAACGAGTAATGTTGCCCCGTAGCGTGGGTAGATCACCTTTTCGTAAGATCTACCACCGATTCCTTGTCCTGACTACTTCAAACTAGGGGAACAGGATTTTCACTAATCCAAGGAACACATCTTAGTCCTTGTTACATTTTATGCCTTGTTGATAGTGATAAGTCCTCGGGTTGCCTGGACCGAGGATGATCTTGAAAAAAGGAAAAAAATGAGTTAGTTAGTCTTCTTCTATGTGATTCCTAATCTTCTATTCGTTGTTCCCTAGTTTTAAGTGGTTAAGACTAGGGTTCTGATGCATGGTAACTATCGGTGTCATTCTTTAATTTTGTTGCTAAGGAATCCAATTTTGACTGACAAAAGGGCGCGACTTTGGAGGGTGTTTCAATACTCCGAAGTGTATAAATAGTGGGACCTTTCAATTAGAGTCGGATCCTTGCGATAAATGCGAGAATGACAACTGTAAAAAATCGAATACTTCATCATTTCTAAATAGTTATGGAGTTAGCGGCGCCGGTGGTGTAGTGGTAAGTGTGATTACCTTTCACCCCAGCAAGTCTGGGTTCAATCCCAGTCGGCGCCGCCGGGATGTTCTGAGGCATAACATCTCTGATTCCGAAGGAAGGCGTATAAAGGGAAGTAAAGCCGTTGGTCCCCGGTTCATGAGTTGATGAGTCGATAGGTAGGACCCAGGTGTGGGAGCTGCCTCCCTGGCGTCGGTAGCATTGGTGCTCAGCACGGAAAACAAGATCGACGGAAAACAAATCAAGAAAAAAAAAGTTATGGAGTAATATGACATGCACTAAACTAAGGACACGGGATATACTACAATAGATCAAATTACTGGTTGCAGTGGTGTTAGGTCCCGAATAGAGGAAAAAAAAAAGGTTGATACCCATATTGTAGGGGTTCCTTCCCAAACACTTCTATGGCCACTAGAGGCCCTACGTGAACCTGCTCCGGAATGGCCGTTTCGGGGACAATCCGTCGGATGATCACAAAATGATTATTAACAGTCTCCAGTTGTAAATTATGAAGTTTGATACCCATATTGTAGGGCTTTCACCTCAAACACTTCTATGGCCACTAGAAGCCCTACGGGAGACTGCTGTGGAATGGGCGTTCAGGAGACAATCCGTCGGAACATTATACCGGAAATCTTTAAACTTCTCGTCAACCTTTCCTTGATAGTTTTCTGAATTCTTCGGAAGTTGTCTGAATTTTTCGACAGAAGTTTCCTGACCCTCTCATCGAAAGTTGTGTGATCCTCTTCTCAGAAGTTCTCTGATTTTCTCCTAGGAAGTTTTAGAAAATTTTCCTAGGTCGATCTCTGAACTTTTAGAAAGAAGTTCTCTGAACTTCTTGTCGGAAGTTATTTGAACCTCTAGTCAAAAGTCTTTTTACTTCACCTTGAAAGTTCCCTGCATTTTTCGTCGGGAGTTCTCCGAAGTTTTCTTCGGTTGAGCTTCTCGTCAAACGTTCTCTGAACTTCTCTGAATTTTTTATCGGAAGTTCTCCTCTCCGAGAATTTCACGGATCTTCCAACAAGTTCACTGATTTTTCGACAACTTTACGGAAGTTCCGAGAAGTTAACGAAAATTCAGAGCAGTTATGCACGTAAAAACAACACTCCAGTACATATTCGTGAACAAGAAATCACGATAAACTGAACTGCTAGTTCATATGAATTCATTCCCGTAAATGAGATCGAGTAAATCACATTTTCATGATATAAATCCCAACCTTAACCTAAAGTTCCCTCTGAAGCTCTCATCGTGGAACACGTTTGCAATGTTCTAGCTTCATCGAAATCCCTAGTGCAGGAACTGTCTGTCTGAGGGGGACTAAACCATGGCCCTCTTAGTAATGGAACAAACTCTTTTGCTTATTACCGCGTCCTAGTAGACGTTTTCGGAAGCTTTTGAAGTCTATTTGTCAACAATAACATTAATAGTGTATTTTCTCAGTTCATAAAACGCTCTCGTTTTGGAGACAGTCACCATGCAAGAGGAACGTACACAGCAAAAAAAATGTAATATCGTTCAATCTAATTCAAGCTGATGTATGAAATAATGATGTAATAGCAAAAAGCAGATACAATATTACATCAATGGATGTAATTTTGTTCGCAAAATCGATGTACATCGTACAACGTTATATTACACAACCGATGGATTGACCTGGTTGCAGCAGTTTGGATGTAATATTCAACAACTTTTTTTTCTGTGTAGAAAAAAAATCGTGCATAGTCACCTGCACACTAAGAAATAACTATTTTACATTTGGCGGAATCCGTTTTGAAATAAGGGATGAGACGTACACAAACATGTCATGTAATATTAAGTGCTCCAAGACTGAAAAGTTCGTTGCTCGCCAAAAAGTACGTTTGATTGAGTTATACACAGCAAAAAAATAATTTTGATATCACATCAAAGTGGATGCACTACAATCATGTCGAAAATTTCATGTAATTTTTATGACCACATAAATAAACAAATGCAGTAAAAGCAGCGTAATGTCAGTTCATGCATTGTATTAATGATAATGTTGTCCTTTTTAGCAAGTAATATTACACCATATTTTCGACATGATTGTAGTGCATCCACTTTGACGTGATATCAAAATTATTTTTTTGCTGTGTATTTCGCGGCTGTTATGACACAAATTTATGTCAAAATTGACACTCGTATATGTCCCTCTCTACATTTACATGATTTTTTCTAAGTGTGTGGATAATCCAGAAACACCGTATGGCGCGTGCTCAAAACGTACAGAAAAACCTTGACGACGAATCGGAAGCCTCAAAGTAAACGCCGGAGTGGAAATGCCAACTGTCAGCTCCGTGGAAACGTCGTGAGGTCCATTAGAAGTAACCCAGGTATGTCCGTGTATAAAGAGGAAACTGAAGGTAAATGGTGCAGTCATCAAAATGGCAGCTCAGGTGAAAAATGTGTGGGATAATATTGCCAAAACAGTAGACGACACCGTTGTGCGCCGCTTGATGGGTCGTATTAGGGGAAAAGTTCGAGAATTCCTTTGGAACCGCGACGAATAATTCATTTTTTTTTCTTAAAATATAAGTAAAAGTGTGCAATTAAGTGAAAACCTTTTTCAAATCCGTTAATTCATATCCGGAATAGACCCCAATGATGTTGTTCCATTACTAAGTGGGCCATGTTTTAAGAAATAGTTCTTAGGCTTAGGTGAATTCGGTGACCGACCGTTTTAGCGTAGAATCGGCCACTCTGATTATCTGCGAGTGACTCTACATTGACACAACTCACATGCAAAAAATCAGACCAGCTGGTTGAAAACCCGTCTAGAAAAAGCGGTGGGTAGGACTCAGAGGGTAACGCGTTCTTTGGGGGATAGCTGTATCACAGACAAACAGACGTAACTCTTTGAAAAAGTTTTTCTTGAAAACATAGTATCTCAAAACATATGACCTCAGTAACGACATCTCTCGGGCTTCTCGCGGAAAACAAGCTTGCTCGCTAGCTCGCAAACAATAGTGCATAAAAGTTCTATAGAACGTATAGAAACGTCAAAGTGATCCGATGCCAGCGCTGTGGCGAGTAGTTCGCGGAACTGATAATATTCAAATCAACCGTTAAATGCATGAACGAAGATACACAATAAAGTGTTACGTCTGTTTGTCTGTGGCTGTATTCTTAACTCATTGTTTAAAATATAAAATATTATTCGGCGCAGGTTTGTTAGTCAGATGTTTGAAAAAGAAGTAAATATTGTTTGCCAGAAATTAAATACTATTTAGCATAAATTAGCGCAGATCGGTAAAAGCTTATTTAGTAGTGATGAAATATTATAATGTTTCATAGTTACACGAATAGCAGAAAACAAATAAAGATTTCAATGACGAGAATTCTCATACTTTAACAATTTCTTAGTTGTATCATACTTTACAGTACTATGCAGTAATTTATCTCAAATAATGTATAATATTGAAGAAAAAGGGGTTATTCACATCACTCCGTATGCTCGTTATGACCCCTTCCCTCCTACTAGTACAAAATATTATTATTGCATCTAATGATTCCATAATTCTGCAAAATATATATTAAAGCGAAGTGAGTCGAAGCTTGACCTTATTAACCTTTGCAGATTGTTGTCATATTTTCTGTTGAAAAGAGGAATCGCTGGAATTCGTCTTGAATGCGCCCGAATAGACATGCAAAGAGCCATTGTTCCTTAGTCTGTAAGCCTAAATATGGGAGGAAATCATCCGATGATGTCTCGGTAGTCGGTTGTTGGTATATATTTCGTCTTTTGCCAGGGAAAGTAATCGGTTGTGCTTAGGAAAATGTAAAAAACTTGGGCAGAGTGTGAGCATTTTTATGGCAGCTTTTACCGAGCGCTCCACAATGACATACCATTCATTGTGCCGAGTGTATCCCGAAACGACTACGAACGTCTAAGAGCAAATAAAGGCAATCAGGAATGGTGCAAGCAGAGGACGTTGTTAGGGGAGAACAGTCCATAATGTACCCCGGGGGAAAAAGGCCCCACGCGCTTTTCCATAAAAAATCGCTAATCGTTAAATCACGAATTGGCAAAGCTATCAAAAACCACGTGTGGCCATTTTACCGCAGAGCTGCGTTTTGGGATGTCTAACCCTTAGAAAAAAATAACGCAAGACGGTTCATGAATTCATGACACAGATATTGAAATCACCTACCACAAATTAAACTTCTAAGCGTATGTAACACAAAAGTATGGAATGAATTCCCTTGTCACATATATTTTAGATATTTTTTTGAATTATGAATTACAGTTCTACAATATATTAAGACCATATTTTTAATATAAAACAAAATACCTTGAAATTCCTCATGAGCCTATCTGATGCAGGTTATGGTTTATCTCTTTATTCAAACGGTGCATTTTACCCTAATGTTTTGGTGCGTCTTGTACATTGTTGGTGTGCGTCTTACCCTAATATTGTGATGAATATTGCACCACGAATTTGGCATTTTATCCCGGTATAATTTTAGAATCGAATTGAAAAGTGTTAAACAAAATCATGAAAAATCACTGTTTCGAACTTCAACGAAATTACTCGATCCTGGTAGATCAATAACTTTTCCATAAAGTTAGCTTCCATACGCTAGCAGTTCACGATTTTGCTTGAACGGTGCGTTTTGCACCACTGTACCCTACTCGCTTTTAGCAGTTAGAAGCACTTGAAGCGAACTGCCGGCACGCGGCACGGGGGTGAATCTCGCACATAACACTCGCGATGACAACAGTTTACTGGTAACTGGTAGCGTGTGGGGAAAGAAAAGTGCCAGGATGGGTAGCTAATGCCAAGGACCATCGACCATAAGTTGCGAAAGCGTACTGAGCTTGCGAGGAGAACAGTTAGTGTAGTGTTTCTGTCTTGCACAATAGCCGTGGTGCGATGCAGGAGGGATAGCACACCAGAGACATTTATAAGCATTAAATTCATAATGTCGAGTGTATATGAGGCAATTAAAACGGGAAAGCCATAAAAATATACTCATTTTGCTTTGTGCATTTCTTTTTAATTAGAATTATATATAGTGACACATTGCTTTGATTTTGTGCGATTTATTCGGTGGATGGCATCACCCTCCTCAGAAGTGGCTCTTGGCGGATGCGGTGCAGAAAATGGGCAATAAAAATTTAATTAAAGAAAATGTTTCCTTTGCGGTTAGTGTGGCTGCCATGAATCTGATTGATCCTTGAAGATGTTTGTGGTTTGTGTTTTATTTATCGACACAAATAAGACACGGTACTACTGTTCGTATCTTTATTTATAATCAAATCTTAAAAGTCTCAAACATCCAAATGTGATTTAAAGTTAGTGGGAGTGATTGATAAAGTAACGTTGTAGTGACTACACCGCACAGGGAAATGTACGATTCTATTGAAGATTTTAATGAAAAGTATGCATATTTTGCAATGTTTCGTGATATGAATAGATTATGTAATGTGGTCGCTGGAAGGTTATTAAAATAATGTTGTAATTTTTATGATAGCCCGTTTTTCGAACAAAGTTTATTTTCCCAATGCATTGCGCCTAAAAAATCATCTCGTGAAGATTTTTGCTTTGCGGAAAAACTTGCTTGTACGCTGAGTCCATTGCAAAAATTTCCATTGCATTTGTTGTATGAAACATATGCAGCGGATGTAATAAATCCAACTGGATATAAGAGCAATTAGTTTTGCGTGTACAATTCTCCTGACCAACATGGCTTTCACACCAAGTGATCGGTCTCATCTCATCGGACATCTTTAATTTCCTCGTGCATATGGGAGATGGAAGCACGGGTAGACGCCGTGTACACGTAGACCACGCTATAATTTTGGCAAAGCTTGATAAGCTTGGCATGTCAGATGGTTGGTTTGAATGCTGCCTAACTAATAGAAAACTGTAGCTAGCCCGGACGATCCGTCTCTAAAACGTGTGGCTTAAGCGCCACTCCACAAGGGAGACCACACGCCCAATGTAAATTTGCCCGGTTGAGACTCTCCTAAGGGCGAGTCCATTAAGTTTCCTAGAAAGGATTTACGGATCAGGCAAGCCAGCTTCCAACTAAACGGCCAAACGGGAATTCCCTATTGTCCCCATGGATTCTCACTCAAGAAAGTCACTCAGAGAAACGGTAGAGCTCACGCATACCCTAAAACTCTACGAGAGAGAACTTCTCATCATTGGCCAGTCCCGTCACCTGCCACTAGACGTCTCCCCAATCTGGTAGTGGAATGTACTTCCCACCATTCAAACTCAACAAGAGGACGGGCAACGAAAACTAACACGAACGCGGAGTGATGTCAAACACATTCAAATAATTAAGCTAGGGAGATTTGGAATGGGAAAACAACATTTATTAATAACATGAATAACGATATATGGAGTGCCTCTTACTGTTTATTTACATTTGTACAAAGTTCGTTTTATTTCTGTTTCTGTGTGTTCGTTCCTATTCGCTCTCCTACTGTGTGCGGTTTTTCTCTCTCCCTAGCATACTCTCCTCCTCGTTTTGTCTCTCATGTGCTCATGTGCTCAGTGTTATGTGTTGTTGGGTGTCGTCACAAATCGGTAGCTCAGCTCTTCCAAGGCATGTGCTCCTGGTGACAAGATTTGCCGCGTCGAATTACGCGCGCATGCTTTTGGCGGAATTGACGAGTCACGAGTTTCGGCAAATCATCACGGAACTCGACCCAAATTACATCAGCCTTAGGACTGGCAAAAAAAAAACTCCGTGGCGCCCTCACCGGACGCCACACTCCACAAAAAATCAAAAGATTGGTTGACTCACCAGATGATGGCTTGTTGTAGCTTACGTGGGTTTCGGCCAACGGTCACAGTCGATGACCGGTTGGCGGGTTCGATGCACTCGGTGTCGCGTTCGATGACCGTAGAGAAAGCGTCACCCCTTTGATGACGGTGGCAAATGGCGGTTCGGCGTTTCACACGCCGATGCGATGGCGGTTACTATGCCGTGCCGGTTTTGATGACGAGCCGGCGCGTGGATCCTGTCCACGTGGAGGTCCCTCGAGCCTCCTCGGACCGATGTGTTGACGGATCTGTCCGCTTCCGGCCGGTTGGCAAATGCCGGGAAATTCCGTCCGACGGGGAGAAGAATCGCGCTTGGGTGCGCAATTGGTTGCTGCGGAATGTAGGTACAACACTACAACAGAAAGTTGAACACAAGCACGAGCGCGGACAAAACAGCACATTTAGAGCACACCAAATTACCTTTTTTTTTTTCTTAGCAACTATCTCCTACCGCACAACTCTAATTCACGTACACTTTAGGTTCTAACTAAACTAAAGAACGAACAGAAAAACTTTAATTAAATTAAGTATCCGACATCACTTTAACATAGCCTACTTTTCGCTATACTAACGGACACGAACAAACGCGCACACTTCTAGATTGGTGGAAAGTCACGGACGAAATGGTCGAGCCTGTGAATCCTCAGATTAAGGAAATGTAAGACTCGGACGGACCGGAAGTCCATCTTTTCCCGAAACCCATCGTGTACTTTCGTGAGTCCAAAAACACGAAAGATAACTTGGCCGATAGAAGTGCCGTTGTCTCTTTCCTACCTTATCCATAAATTAAATGGACCCGCCTTAGGAAAGATTTCAGCAAAAATGCTTGTGTCTTCCTACTGCCTACCCTAAGGAATTTAATTCAATAATTTAAACCTATTAAATTATATACAAATTCATGCAAAATTCCTGATCGTTACATTACACCAGGCGTGGCTTACGAAAATTTGGTTTAAGGCGTTAAACCAAATTTTCGTAATGGTAAACTGTAGTATCCGTTAAAAAAAAATTATACTGATTTGTTTCCCTCAAACTATTCTTCAAAAAGAATAATAAAATTACCCGGGTTCCTTATCAATTTTCCCAATACTTAATTTAATTCAAGAATTTCATGAACTATCTTTATATACTATTTACAAAATTAAATTTACAAAAACTTAGGTTCACCCAACAAATATTGAGCTGTTTGACGTTCTTAGAAGGTTGGTGTACCGATACCGACAAACTAACAACCAGAAAAATTCCCCAAAACGGCATTACTGCTAAAACCTTCCGGTTTCAACAAAAGCCTAATCTTTTACATCACACCATTGAGAAAAAGAAAGTCTGATTCACAATGAACATAACCCCAAACACCCAACAGATACAAATAGAAGAGAACAAACACCAATCCTCATTGTTGGTTAACTGCCTCTCTTCTAAATGTACCGCAAATACTCGACAGTTTCCAAAACAGGTTCATTCAGATTCGAAACAACACCAATCCTTTGCGTTGGTAAAACGTTTCTCTTCTGAACTCACCGCAACTGTTTTGTCTCCCAGAGGATCACCAAGCCTGCTACCTGATCTCTAAGCCTCTGTGTAGGACAAAACGTATACATAAACCACATAAACTTTGAACCCACGACACATATTAACACGCCGGAGTTATCTCCAGCTTCGCTAATACATGCGTACATAACATAAATTTTCCCAAAACAATCATTCCAACAACGTTTCAAAAACGCCTAGGCTTTTCCTAAGCTCCACCGAAACATTAATAAATGAAAAAAGTAACCCAACTCTATCATGACACTCAGAGAGAACTCACTCTCTGTACATTACAACACTCACACTGATACACCCACCCACTCTAAGAAACGTCAAACAGTGAAGGTAAACATTGTGTAGTGCGGAAAGATAGTGAAAATTCTGGTAATTTCCCAATTAAACTGCCGGAAAATGACTTCTGGTAGTGAAACACCGATCGGAAGGTAGATGAGCACTAGTAAGTAGTAATGTTTTATATTTTTACTGTGGTTTAGGACATATACGGAGGAAAAATGGCTGGATGATGGAGGCGACGAAACATCCGGCGTCCCGGAATCTCGCCGTGAAATGAACCGGATTTCCACAGGGCGACCTAAAGTTGAAGACCACCCAATGCCGACCGGAGGATGCTTCTTGGATTTGATCGGACAGGAAAGTTGACTTCCAATTAAAGGTAAGTGTTTGGACATGAGCTAATTCTGCCTTTTTGTTTTTAGGAACAGTCGGACAATACGAAGGAGGAAAAAAAAATAAGAAGAGGATGCCAAAACAAAAAGGAACCAAATTAATTCGTTGTAAATTTATGTATTATAGAACGAAAATTATATTCTTAATTTTAAGTACTAACCTAGCATTAAGAACTATTGTGAACTACAAACTAACATTATTTACAAATTCTGAAAATTATCCAAATTAGCATATTTACAAATTATTTACAAAACTTGTTAAGGTTTATCCTCTTCATCCCTCCCACTTTATGGGCAGTACATTCGATTCTTTTAAGCTGGAATCCGTTTGTGAAATGTTGTTGCTACTGCTCGATTAACTCGGGTTTGCTCAACATCGTCTGAAAGACTTCTGAGTCTTATTCTTCGGTCAGCATCTGATAATCCCCGGTATCAGACTCACGATCTACCTTTCCATTCATGGTACTGCTCGTCAACGCCTAGTTGGCTCGGAGTTCTTGGTATTGAGATCATCGTCCGGGAAAACTTCCCGGGCTCTCTCTGACTTCTGGTCGAGGGGATCACTGCAAGCAACGAACGTTTCTTTCTAACGGTTCTATCTTGAAAGAACCAGCAAACTCTCTTCAGCACATCTTGTAAAGCTCATCCTGGACTGTCGTAACAGACCAAGGATGTCCCTAGTAAGTAAAAGGTTTTGTAGGGCAAAGCTTTACAAGGAAAGCATGTATTTTTTTTAACCGTGAAGTCACTCAACGGTATAGTTGTTACTCTTAGGTGCCACCTAAGAGCTTCATAGCTGGAGAACCTTCACCACATTCAAACAAACTTTCCCTTGCAACCTAGCTTTCACTGGTGCATGGTTACTGTCCCGGTGACAAGACAGCTACATAGCTAGAACACGTACAATTTATGGAGAGTGTTTCAAGTAGGCTGCTTTGAGGTTGTTTCTAACCTCATCCAGAAGTTTGTCCTTTTGCTCCTGACTGAGACTTGGATCCTCCGATGAACTTGTGCCTCGAAGATGGCGATACTCCCTACCGTCGGACACCATCCCCCTTATTCTGCGAGTCACGTGACTCTCTCTCACCGGTGAGGTGACAATAGTCACCTCGTGTGAGGTGACTCTCCATTTGATTTGCATGGAGAGTCACCTCACACGAGGTGACAATTGTCACCTCACCGGTGAGAGAGAGTCACGTGACTCGCAGAATAAGGGGGCATGTTCCTTCCAAACATTAGGAAGTAAGGTGTGTATTTCGTCGTGGTATGTACCGAATTACGAATAGCGTTAGAGATGCGCTGCAGGTTGTTCGTCCACTCTTTATGGTTGCCCTTTAAGGTAGCACGTATGGCGGTCGTGATCACCCGATTGACCCTCTCCGTGTCATTTACCTGTGGGTGGTAGTTAGGTGTTCTCCAATGTGTTACGTGGTACTTCGATAGCAATTCCTGGAAAACTTTAGACACGAACTGCGTTCCGTTGTCGGTTAGTACCACCTCCGGCACCCCAAACAGTAGGAAGATGGAATTTTCGACGAACTGGGTCAGCGTTTCCGCTGTTGCTTCCCGGAACGGCTGTACCATGACAAATTTGCTGAAAAGATCGGTTACCACCATCAAACAAGTACTTCTACCCTTTCCTGATGCAGGTAGAGGACCCACATAGTCCATAGCCAAGAACTGCCACGGATGCTCCATCAGTTTCTTCTGCCCAATCATTGGAGGGGTTGTATTTTGATTCGTTGCCTTGCTGGTCTGGCATTTTAAGCAACTCTGACACTGTCGTTTTACGTCGGTGGTCATCTTTAGCCACCAGAATCTCTGCCTTACTGCTGCTAGTGTTTTCTCCGGACCCAGATGCGCCTCTTCGTGAAGCTTACGAGTAATTTCGAGCCGTTCTCCTTTTGGAGGATACTTTTTCCACCGAAAGCGGACATCTTCCACTTTGTCCTCCACCTTGCAGTACCGAAGAATCTCTCCTTCCATTACACGGAAGCTTGTGTACTGTGTTGGATCTTGCTGTATTTTGGCTGCGAGTTCTTTGTATCCGTTGTCCACTGTCAGCGCGAAAACGGTTTCAACGGATCTAGAAAGACAATCCGCAAGGATGTTATTCTTCCCCTTCCGATACTCCAGCTCAATGTCGTAAGATTGGATCTTCAAGGCCCATCTCAACAGTTTCGCGTTGCCTGACTCCACACCAATCGTAAACAGCCACAACAGGCTACGTGCGTCGGTCACGACTCTGAATCGGGTACCTTCCACAAAATGACAAAAATGTTGGATCGCCAACAATACCCCAAGGCACTCTTTCTCCACACTCGAGTACTTCCGCTGCGTACTACTCAACTTCTTGCTGAAGTAGGCTATCACGCGAGGATGTCCGTCTTGCTGCTGAATCAGCGCTGCTCCTACAGCGAGGTCTGAAGCATCCGATTCTATACAGAATGGTAGACTGAAATCCGGGTTCCCTAGAATAGGTGCGGAAACCAAGGCAGCCTTTAATTCTCCAAACCCTGATTCTGCTGCGTCTGTCCAAACGAACTTCTGCTTTGCTTTCTTAAGCAGGTCCGAGATCGGTGCCACTATCCTACTGTAGTCTCGGATGAAGCGTTGATAGAAACCTCCCAGTCCCAGTAACCGTCTGATGTCCTTCACGTTCTTCGGGCGAGCGTTGTCCAGAATCGGCGCTATCCGAGCGTTATCGATGGACACGCCTTCGTCCGTCAAAAGGTATCCCAAATAGGTCACTTGTTTCCTGCAGAATCTACTTTTGTCAAGCGATATCGTCAGGTTCGCTTTAGACAGTCTTTCTCCTACGATCCGCAATAGTCTCACATGCTCGCTGAACTATGACTATGTCGTCTAAATAGACGAATACGTTGGGTTCGAGGTCGAACCCAATGACCCGGTCCATTAGCCGACACATAGTAAATGGAGCGTTTGTCAACCCGAAAGGACAAACCTTAAAGCGATACAGTCCCTTCGGAGTCCGAAAGGCCGTGTAGTCCCGTGATTCTTCTTTCAGGGGAATCTGAAAGTATGCATCTTTCAGATCCACCACCGAGAAATATTTTGCCTTTCCCAAACGATGAAATATCTCGCCCATATTCCTCATTGGGTAGGAATCCTTTTTAGTCAGTGCATTTATCCTTCGGGAATCTAGGCATACACGTAGTTTACCGTTCGCCTTACGAACGGGAACCAGAGCACTAGCCCATTCACTTGCACACTCCTCTATTGCATCTAACCGCTTGTAACGCTCAAGTTCTGCCTCCATTTCAGCCTGTATGGCTGGTGAACACCGGTAGAGCGGTTGACGCCTCGGTTTCGCTTCCTCGTTCAGGACAATCTCGTGCTGAATGACCGAAGTTCTTCCAAGCCGGTTCTCCATAGTACACGGGAAAGTCTTTATGGCCTCTGTCAACGCCTTTCTCTCCTCTTGCGTCAACTCGTGCTCGGTCTCCACTGTCTCTGGCGTCGCCCTCGAGGGTTCCGGAAGTTCTAATGCCGGGATATCCAGAGTGTCATCTGGTTCCAATCCTTTTAGCGCTGGCAACGTCTCGATCGGTAGGATTGGTAGATGGATACGGTCTTTATGGTCCATAGCTCTCTCTACTGTCGTCTCTACCGTCGCAACCTGCTCAAAACCGTCAGTCCCCTTAATCATCGGCTGAATCCCAAAGGTTTTCCAAAAGTTGTACCCTAGGATCAAGCTCCTTGCGATTTGTGGTACAATCAACGTTGGAATAACCTTCGTGACTCCCCGGAACTCTATCGGTAACTGCGCGTATCCCAAGCTCTCGTGGACCGTCTTATCTGCGGTCACGATCTTAACTGGACTCTGATGCAAAGTCAGTCCATTCTTCTCCGCTATGTCCACCATGCTGGTTACGCTTACGCTTGCCCCCGAGTCTAGAAGGGCGTCGTAGTCCTTATAAAAATCCTCACCGCTACGTGTGGACACATGTCCGTGTGAACCTTAACCTCACAAACGTTCTGAAGTGGGTCACTAAACGGTACCAACTCCGATCCTCCAGGAACATTGATTGCCGGAATGCTGCCGTTCCCTGCTCCACATTCCCTACCTAGTTTCCCGAGTTCGAATATTTTGCCCGATTGTCTTTCGAATGGCTTTCGCACGTAGACACTGTTTTCCCTTGAGTTCCGCATAAATAGCAAAAAATTGTTTTCTCCTCTGGGCAGTTCCTCCAAAGATGTCCGTTTTTTCTGCAGTTCCAGCACAGTGGCGGTTGCACATAACCTGAACCACCTCGCACATTTGGTGTTTTCCTGTCATGGTCGCCCCTCTGCCCTAACGCATTTACCTCTTTGGACTCCAAGTCCAAGCTGTACGAATCTGATTCCTTCTCAACCTCGATGTTCTGAATCGCATTGACTCGACCAGCACCTTCTCACGTCTGCCTGAATACAGGATCATTGGCATCGATCCTGTACGCGTAGTACTCCAACTTCCTCAGATCCCGCACCGTTCGGCAAGCTAATTTTGAGCGGTAATGTGGGCGCATGTTGTCCCAAATCACCTCAAAAATACGTTGTGGCTCCAGTGGTGTGCTGAGCAACTTATTTAGACGCTCAATTTCCATTTTAAAACTAAGGAAGGTTTCGTTACGGTTTTGTTTTCGTTCGTAGATTTTTTGACGGTTCCCCTGATCTCTGTTCGGGTTGCCGTACATGTATCGAATCCGCTCATCAAAGTCCTGCCAACAGTGGAACTCGTCCGCGTAGCACAAGTACCAGTCGTACGCCTCGCCTCTCAGAATCGTATGGATTCTCTGTAACAACACGTCATCCGCAATTCTATCCATCCTTGCAAGACGACGCACTTTTAACAAGAAATCCTCCAAGGACCTGCCCCGACCTTCTCCACTGAAGTTCAGGTGCCACTTCTCCATCCTTCGATCTGCGTCACGAATCTCATCATCTCTTACCACACGGTAAGGTGGCCGTCGATGACGCATTCTTGCGGGAACCACCCTTTCCTCGTCGGAAAACTCGTCCGAACTGATTTCTGGTTGACCTCGTTGATTACCATCAAACCTCCTGTAGTCTTCTTCACGGTACGACTCGTGCTGCCTACCTGATTCATTCTCTTGACAACTCTCGTAACCGTGCGTTCGCTGTACATCGAATTGCTCATCTCTTCCTTGCTCTGTCCGAAAAATGCCTCGACGCCTTCCCGGATGACGGTTCTGATTATTTCCAAAGCTGCGGGGTTCATGTCCTTGACCATATCCCAAAGTTTCCCTTCTTCGTTCGATCTGGCTTTCCCTTCTCCGTGTATGATTGCGTTCCTCTGAGTGGTAACCAACAATTTTGTCGTTATAGTACAAGCCACTTCCCTGAGCCTCGTGTCCTCCAGTTCCATCCTTCCTCTTTTCCTTCTGCGTCAACCATGTGGAAACCTGGCCATGGAACAGTCCTCCCCTGTTCTTCACAATTTCTCTGTTTCCTGATCCTACCACACTAACCTTACTACTCCCAGTACAACAACCACTTCCACCCATTCCTCCTACGGCTCCTCCTGTGCCCTGCAAAAGCAGCTCCATTTTCCGCTGCAGATCTACAACCATAGCCTCCAACGCTTTTTCTCGTTCGCTAACTTTTCCTTCTACGTCATTACCCGGTAACGGTGTCTTCGGTATCGCTCCTTTCTCTGTTTGGAAACCATTTTTGGTAGTTTCATCTTGATCCTCCTCATGTCCTGGATTCTGCTCTAACCTGATATCGAACCTACTCAACTCCTCACGAATCTCATCCGTTAATTCCTTCCGCATTCGCTCTGACTCCACGTCTTGCGTAGCAATTCGTCGAACTCTCCACCAATAGTGCTTCAATCGAGAAATAGCCTTGTCGTCTTTACCTTTGGCCAACTTTCTTCGCAAACCTCCGATCTTAGAGCAAATATGATCATACTCCTGATCGATCGTGTATGGAGATTCGTAATCTTTCCCGTCTTTCGCATCACTCAAGAACAAATTCCTCAACAAACGATATTTTGCCTCAAAATCATCATATGTCTCCTCTATTTTCCCTCGTATCCTGAGCTCGTAATCTACCTCTTCCGGTGTTAAATGATCCGCATGTGGAAATTTGTAGGCCATTGCAAAGAAATTTAAACTTTTAATCGAATAAATTATAAGGTAATAAAGAACAATAAATAATAAAGAAAAAACTAAATATTTTAATGCAAGTTATACTAAAGCTTACTTTAGTATTTTTCGACGAAATTACCCAACACTAACAATGTTACCAAAGCTCAATAACTTTCCATAAACACTCAAAACACTCAAAATTTTCCTCACATCAAAATTACGGCAACATAATTCAGAAATTTCTATACATATCTATATGTGAACCTAAAATTATTCATTATTCAAAACCAAATTCCGAAAACCTGCAGTTGGGCGCCAATTTGTAGCTAGCCCGGACGATCCGTCTCTAAAACGTGTGGCTTAAGCGCCACTCCACAAGGGAGACCACACGCCCAATGTAAATTTGCCCGGTTGAGACTCTCCTAAGGGCGAGTCCATTAAGTTTCCTAGAAAGGATTTACGGATCAGGCAAGCCAGCTTCCAACTAAACGGCCAAACGGGAATTCCCTATTGTCCCCATGGATTCTCACTCAAGAAAGTCACTCAGAGAAACGGTAGAGCTCACGCATACCCTAAAACTCTACGAGAGAGAACTTCTCATCATTGGCCAGTCCCGTCACCTGCCACTAGACGTCTCCCCAATCTGGTAGTGGAATGTACTTCCCACCATTCAAACTCAACAAGAGGACGGGCAACGAAAACTAACACGAACGCGGAGTGATGTCAAACACATTCAAATAATTAAGCTAGGGAGATTTGGAATGGGAAAACAACATTTATTAATAACATGAATAACGATATATGGAGTGCCTCTTACTGTTTATTTACATTTGTACAAAGTTCGTTTTATTTCTGTTTCTGTGTGTTCGTTCCTATTCGCTCTCCTACTGTGTGCGGTTTTTCTCTCTCCCTAGCATACTCTCCTCCTCGTTTTGTCTCTCATGTGCTCATGTGCTCAGTGTTATGTGTTGTTGGGTGTCGTCACAAATCGGTAGCTCAGCTCTTCCAAGGCATGTGCTCCTGGTGACAAGATTTGCCGCGTCGAATTACGCGCGCATGCTTTTGGCGGAATTGACGAGTCACGAGTTTCGGCAAATCATCACGGAACTCGACCCAAATTACATCAGCCTTAGGACTGGCAAAAAAAAAACTCCGTGGCGCCCTCACCGGACGCCACACTCCACAAAAAATCAAAAGATTGGTTGACTCACCAGATGATGGCTTGTTGTAGCTTACGTGGGTTTCGGCCAACGGTCACAGTCGATGACCGGTTGGCGGGTTCGATGCACTCGGTGTCGCGTTCGATGACCGTAGAGAAAGCGTCACCCCTTTGATGACGGTGGCAAATGGCGGTTCGGCGTTTCACACGCCGATGCGATGGCGGTTACTATGCCGTGCCGGTTTTGATGACGAGCCGGCGCGTGGATCCTGTCCACGTGGAGGTCCCTCGAGCCTCCTCGGACCGATGTGTTGACGGATCTGTCCGCTTCCGGCCGGTTGGCAAATGCCGGGAAATTCCGTCCGACGGGGAGAAGAATCGCGCTTGGGTGCGCAATTGGTTGCTGCGGAATGTAGGTACAACACTACAACAGAAAGTTGAACACAAGCACGAGCGCGGACAAAACAGCACATTTAGAGCACACCAAATTACCTTTTTTTTTTTCTTAGCAACTATCTCCTACCGCACAACTCTAATTCACGTACACTTTAGGTTCTAACTAAACTAAAGAACGAACAGAAAAACTTTAATTAAATTAAGTATCCGACATCACTTTAACATAGCCTACTTTTCGCTATACTAACGGACACGAACAAACGCGCACACTTCTAGATTGGTGGAAAGTCACGGACGAAATGGTCGAGCCTGTGAATCCTCAGATTAAGGAAATGTAAGACTCGGACGGACCGGAAGTCCATCTTTTCCCGAAACCCATCGTGTACTTTCGTGAGTCCAAAAACACGAAAGATAACTTGGCCGATAGAAGTGCCGTTGTCTCTTTCCTACCTTATCCATAAATTAAATGGACCCGCCTTAGGAAAGATTTCAGCAAAAATGCTCGTGTCTTCTCACTGCCTACCCTAAGGAATTTAATTCAATAATTTAAACCTATTAAATTATATACAAATTCATGCAAAATTCCTGATCGTTACAAAACTATGTGTGAAAATCGAGTCAGATCAATCGGATTATTTCACAAACATGTATATTTTTGACATTCATTCGAGAATGAATTGATTCTGACTGTCGATCATTTTGTGCAAACGATGTCAAGATTTACGTGGTGGCTGATTGCTGATCTAGGAATTGTCTTGCCTTCATCAGGCTTCAAAATTATCCGGATAGACATGAATAATTTAATTATCCCGATAGACCAATCTAGTGGATAGAAATAAACATTTTTTTTTTTCAATTCGGATAATATTAAAGTTAAAATTATCCAAATAATTTTAACTTGGATATAATCCAATTTGTTGTATTTATTATGTACCCATTAAAATGGGTATTTTTTGGAATAAGAAAGGACGTCCAGAGGCCGGAAATCGATATCCGACGCCATTTTAACATTTTTTTGCACATGAATTATTTTTTGGAAAAATAGAAAAAATGTGTTTAGTAGTAATTATTTTTTTCGGAGCGGTAAACATCCCCTTAAAGTGTACTATTCACCTTTCGTTTCACTAGTGGCACTAGTGTTGGCGAAAATCGTGTCTTAAGTATAATAGAAGAGTGAACCATATTGTTAGTTTATATTATTTGCAAAATAACTAAATCACCAGTCTTCTCTAATAGAAAGTATACAAACATGTCCATAAAATCTAGATTCGTCATTCAAGATTCCATCAGTTTCTATTGGTTGGAGTACTTTTGAATACATTCTGAACAACCTGCATTCTTAAAATGATATATGAGAGACTAAATTTGCATTTTCCAACAGTTGGAGACTGGAGTTGGTATTTTCTAACAGTTGGAGGATATCCAAAGAACTTTACTAATATCTCCGTCTACCTGGAGATATTTTGAATATAAATTGCAGTTTAAGAAGGATGTCTGAAATAATATTCTGATACCTATGCAACGTTCCCTTAACATCTTTAAAACTCCCTTAGTTTTAAAAAATTTCCTCAAATTCTACGAATTTTGCTAAATTTATTCCAAAATTCCATAGTTTTTCCATCTCTATCAATTCTACGATGGAAAGACCCCCATCATCTACAAATATTCTTGAACACATGGAAAGTACCTTGAAATTTAAGCCAACGAAGTTCCCAAAACTCCCAAGAAGTTCATTGAGTTTTTTTGAAGTAAGATCTCTGCCAAACTACAACGAAGTTCCCTAAACTGAAGCGAAGATCCCTGAAGGTCCTTAAAATTTGCTGAAGTATTTTTAGGTCTTCTAAAATATTCCTTGAATTTATATAAAATGTTGGGCAGCTTCTGAAAATACTACGAAATTCCCAACCTTCTACAAAGTTTCCTGCAGCTCTACGTTTCTCGTTGATTTTCCGCGATGTTCCACGAATGGAATTTCTTGAACTTGAATGCAGTTCCCTGAAGTATTCCAGGCCCATGAGGCTTCAAAAAAGTATCCTGAAAACTATTTGAAGATCTCCGAACAATAATGGAGCTCCCTGAAATTAAATAATGATTAACTTCTACGAAGATCCCAAAACTTAGATAGAGTTCGCACTTCTTCGGAGTTTCCAAAGCTCCTTGAGTTTTTAAGAATTTTTCTGAAGCTCTATGAAGTGTCCAAAATTTCTACCAAGTTTCGTTAATTTCTACGATGTTCCCTGAACTTCTTAGAAGTCTTTAAAGTTTTACGAAGTTAAGAAAAATCCCTGTACTCTAGACCAATGTGTAGACCCTAATTCCCGTCCAACAATTAAATGTCAATATATTGTAAATTCTCGACATTGTTTCTTCTAGTCTAGAACATTAAGTATACATTCATAAAAATCAATAAAAATAACAATTAACCTCGAAACTACTTGACAAAATACCGATGCACAAACAAATCCTGGGGGGAGGCTTGATAATTCTGGAAGAGGCCTGGCCTCCTTGGCACCCCCGTTGGCTACGCCAACGCTGAACAACTTTGTCAATAATAGCAACCTTCTATTGTGTCACCAGCACAAAATGAACTAATATCTACACAGCGTCCTATAAATGAACAGCATGATTTTTCCATCTACCGTGTGTTTACAAAAAAAAAAAAAAAAACAAAATAAAATCGTAATCCTTTGAGTACCCTTGTTTTCAAATATCGTTAGAATAATCCTTGAGCTACTGTTGGAAAAAAAAACGCATTTTCTGAAGGTTAAATACGGTGCGTTAATGGTGCCGTTAATGTGAACAAACATCTACGTTCTGAACAAGATAACAATTATGTGGCACAGAATGCACGAAATTACAATTTTGTTACCAGGTGAATCTTTGTCATTGACGAACAAATGAATGAGATTTTAAGGTTATTTTAAAGATCAAAATTTTTAAATGACTATTTGATGAACAGTATTGTCAGTATCGCGCGAAAGTCTTTCAATGACAATGACAAATCTCAGAACTGATCGTTAGTACTTTCGACAGTTCTTTTGAAATGCTACCAGTCACGTTGGTAATCAATTCATCAGTGACATACAGATTTTTTTTTATCAAAATTCGCAATATCTTCTCGAGTTGCCAAGTTCAAGCAAGCATTAAGGGCAAAGGAAGTTGACCACCCGCATAACAACGTCCGATTTGAATTTTTTGGATGAACCGTTCGCAAGAATGAACCAATTACATACACATATCCAAAACAGCAGAATGAACACAAGCGTTTGACTGTTCTTATCCGAAAAAGTATTGTTATCTAAGGACTGATCTCATTCGGTAATAAGTTCCAGAAATAGAGCAAGACCATGTTGGTTCGATTCCCGATGCAGCCTTAGAATTTGATGTATTTCAAAATAGCTTGTCTTTCCTGATCATAAGATATCATTGTAAATGCCATAAAATATGAAACTAGCTGAGTGTGCCCGGCCTTGCTCGGAATTCCATATAAGATTGAGTTGCTTTATTGTAAGTAGCCCCCCCCCCTCTTATCTAAGGCGCTACCCCCTATGACCATCTCCTTATACCTTCACATGCCAAATTTGGTTCCATTTGCTTGATTAGTTCTCGAGTTATGCAGAATAGAGAATTATTTTCCATCATATTCTTGTTTTCGTAAGGGGTCATTCAAAAGTTACGTAGTATTTAGAGGCGAGGGGTGGTTTGGTCTTTTTTTCGCGCCTTATCAACCGAGACAATTTTATAGCTTTTTTATAGGGTTTTTCTCCAAGTATAATAAGATATGGGTATTTCCGTATCCTGCATGACATCTAGAAGCTGGAAATGCATGTTTGGCGTCATTTTGACTTCCAATATGGTGACTTCCGGTTTGCTGAAAAGCTGCGAAAACTCGTCAAATACCATTCAATATGGGAGTTTCCGGAACGGTATGACATATAGAAGCCGGAAATGCATGTTTCGCCCCATGTTGAAATCCAAGATGGCAACTTCCGGTTTGTTTTAAAACTGCAAAAAATCATAAAGAAATAGGCCTGGATAATATAATTATCCGGATAGACCTATCCAGTGGATAGAAATAAACGGAGTCTATCCCTATCCACATTTCTTTCCCTCCGGATAATATCCAAGTTAAAATTATCTGGATAATTTTAACTTGGATATTATCCATTATTTTTCCCTCCGGATAGTATCCGGAGTACTCCAAGCAGTTTATGTTTAGAAAAGGGATGTTTGATATCAAATATGAACTCCTAAAAATGGGTATTTTTAGAATCGGGATGGGGCCACTTATTTTAAACCCAATGGCCATCATCTTGAATTCCAAAACGGCATAGGATATCATTTTCCGGCCTTTGGACATCACCCAGATTCCTAAAATGTCCATATTGATGGGTATTGACAGTATTTTCAATTTTATATAAAACCGGAAGCAGCCATTTTGGATTTCAAAATGGCAACGGATATCAATTTTGGGCCTCTGGACATAACCCCGATTTCAAAAATACCCATATAGAGGAGTATTTGACAGTATTATCCACTTTTCATGAAACCGGAAGCCGCCATTTTTATTTAAAAATGGTGTCGTATATCAATTTTCGGCTTCTGGACATCACCCCGATTTCAAAAATACCCATATTGATGGATTTGTCAGTATTTCCAACTTTTTATGAAACCGGAAGCCGCCATTTTGGATTTCAAAATGGCGTCGGATATCAATTTTCGGCCTCTGGACATCACCTTGATTCCAAAAATACCCATATTGATGGGTATTTGCAAGTATTTCCCAATTTTTAAAAAACCGGATGCCACCATTTTGAATTTCAAAATGGCGTCGGATATCAATTTCTGGCCTCTGGACATCACCCCGATTCCAAAAATACCCATATTGATGGGTATTTGACAGAATTTTCCAATTTCTATGAAACCGGAAGCCGCCATTTTGGATTTCAAAATGGCGTCGGATATCATTTTCCGGCCTCTGGACATCTCTCCGATTCCAAAAATACCCATATTGATGAGAACATATTTCATATCAAACATCCCTATTCTAAACATAAACTGTTCGGAGTACTCCGGATACTATCCAGAGGGAAAAATAATGGATATTATCCCTATCCACTTTTTCTTTCCTCCGGATAATTTTAAAACTTTTCTATCCGGATAATTTTAACTTGACTATTATCCGTTTTAAAATTATCCGGATAGGGATAGGGATAAAATCCAATGATAGATTGGATAATGGATAATGGATAGGGATAATTTTGATGCCTGCAAATACCATACAATTTGGGTATTTCTGAAACCAGTGTGACATGTAGAAGCCGGAAATGCATGTTTGGCCCCATATTGAAATCCAAGATGGTGACTTCTGGTTTCGTGTAAAACTTCGAAAACTCTTCAAATACCATCCAATATGGGAGTTTCCGGAACGGTATAACATGTAGAAGCTGGAAATGCATGTTTGGCACCATTTTGAAATCCAAAACTTCCGGGTCTGGCTTCTACATATCATCCTGGTTCTACATGTCAACCGGTTCTACATATCACACCGGTTCTGGAAATACCCATATTACAGGTATACCTCGATATAACGTAACTGTAACTTTGATTTCGATCGTAAATTTTTGGCAAACGATCATTCAATCAAGCAAATTAACAACACCATCGGATATATGAGACAATTACCCATCTATTGGTAATGTTGATTTGTATGATTGAATTGTTATTTGCGAGATATCGACGATTGAAGTAAAAAGTAATAGCTACGTTATATTGAGGTATACCTGTATATGATATTTTACTAGTTTTAGCAGTTTCTCAACAAACCGGAAGTCTCCACCTTGGATTTCAAAATGACGCTAAACATGTATTTTTGGGTGCTACGTGTCACACCAGTTCCGGATATACCCATATTGTATGATATTTGACGAATTTAACAGTTTTCCAGCAAACCGGAAGTTGCCATATTGGATTTCAAAACATGCATGTCCGACTTCCGTATGTCACACCAGTTCCGGAATTATCCATTTTGTATGGTATTTGACGAATTTTCGATGTTATCATATTATATGATATTTGACGATTTTTCGTGGTTTTTTTTCCAGTTTTCCCGGTTTCTCTAGATCAACTTTTTTTGCACGATTTCTCTATGCAACACTTTTGCACGACGTATCCTCGTGCAAAAACAGAATCGGGTCGCGCATCTACCAACTGAGTAAAAGAAGTTCCCTCATCTTATTTAAATTTTGATCATCACACAATTTCGCATTCTTAAAAGAAAAGAAAGATGCTTTTGAATTATGATTCGATGAGAGGTACCGCATAATGGGTTTTGATGAACGTTAGACACTGGTAACTTACGCAGGGACACTCGGAACATGTCCAGGTGTCGCCAATGTGGTCCTGGGCTGTCGTTATAACCATCATCGATCTTCTTTTCAAATTGCGTTGCTTTTCAAATTTTATCAGTTTTCTAAGTTCTTAGAAGCGAAAGGTTCAAACGGTGCCACTGTCAAGACCCACCCTAATCATAAAATGAAATGAACTCCTACTTGTTATTTGCTGTACACATTTATCCTACGCCGCGCGCTTGTGTGTATGGGTAAGCATGATAGAAGTGATGATCTAGCACCTATGATTAGTTGGTTTTTTCATAAAGAAGTATGTAATTATTTTTATACCAAAACGTTCCTCGAATCATAAGGAATCTAATGGTACCAATAATAGCCCACGAGTAGAAAGTTTGTAGCATACTTTTTGAGTTTTCAAATCAAATGAAAACGATTCTCGCTATAGACCATCGTGATGTGGAAACCAAGAAACGAAAAAAAAGCAGCAGCTGCAGCGCGTGTTCATCCGCGCGTTCAGTAAACATTTTATACAAACCCCAAAAGAAATCATCTGTGTCATTTAATTTACATTTTTTTATGGAATAGTTGTTTGATATGAATACCTTTCTGAAATATTGATTCTACACACAGTTAAAGATATAATTGAGAATTTTTATAAACAAGTTAATTGCTCAATATAATCATAAATAATTATTTCATAACTTATACAACAATACTTTTTCTTCCTTTGATTTGTTTTCCGTACTAAGTATCAATGGTACCGACGCCAGGGAGGCACCTCCCACATCTGGATCGTACCAATCGACCCATCAACTCATGGATCGGCTTTGCTTTCCTTTCGAAGGAAGGTGTGATCGTAGATTGTATGCCTTAGAAAATCCCGGATTGAACCTAGGCCCTTTTGGGGTGAGCGATCAACAATACTTATATATGTTCAGAAATAGTTTAAAAAATAACTATCCTGAATTTGTGGGCACTAATCTTGGTTGTGGCTGCGAGCGTGTATGAGGCCAGCGATCTTGCGGCTTGGGAGCTGGTAAATTCTGAATTCCAAATTGTTAATAACTCTTTTCTAACAACTGAAATCAATATTCAGTACTCAACTAGTTTATTCTAGACAATTTACAAACGTTTCAAAACATATTCAAAATAAATATAAAATTATTTCAAGTTTCAGTAAGCAATGTCATAGTTACGATCCGCTTAGTCCTGAGGCGTGTATGATGTCAACAAGTTTGCGGCTGGAAAGCCGATAAATTCTGAATTTCAGAATGCTAACAACTTTTTACTAACAACTGGAATCAGTTAGCAGCACCGGTGGTAAAGTGGTAAGCGTGATTGCCTCTCATCCCAAAGGACCTGGGTTCAATCCCCGTCGGCGCCGCTGGCATATTCTGAGGCCTAAAATCTCTGATCACGCCTTCCTTGGGAAAAAAAACCGTTGGTACCCGGATGCGTTGTGGGTCGATGGTGGGTCCAGGTGTGCGAGCCGATACATTCTGAATACAAAATTGTTTTACCAATTTTGTTGAAAACTTTAGTCTTATGTTAAAGTATAAATTTTTATTTTTTCAAGAGCATTGCCATTTTCTTTTAGATATACAGGCATGTTTTAGAATGGCAAGCTTGCGCCCTGGAAGGCTGGTGATACTGATTGCTAAATAATTAATGAATTTTAGCTTATATGCTAAATCAATATATAGCAATTCAAAAAAGTTATTTTTCCAATGTTGCTTAAAATTTCAGTTATATTTTAAAGCACACATTTTATTTAACATGTGCATTTTCATTTATATCAACAGGCGTCTTTTAGAGTAGCGAGCTCTGGAAGGCTTGTGATAATGGTTGGTAAATAATTATACATTTTAGCAAATTCCATTCCTAACGATTAAAAAAACATGTTTGACAATGGTTTGTTTCAATATTATTTATACAGTTGTGTTCAGAATAACAGCATGCTGATTTTCTTACAAAACGGCCAACTTTGACATGCTGTAACTTTGTCCTCTTTTCACGCCAGAACAAAAAATATGCTCAACTTTGTATATATGAAACATAAAATTTTTCGTGGCCTTTGCCGGAAAGTTGGGGTCAAAGCAATTTTTTTTAAATAATAGCAGCTTTTGGTTTGCAAATATTTGCTCTGCGAAAATTTTATAATTTTACAACTATGCTGTGTATTTGTTGATTGGGTGACAATTGTTTAATCATGAGTACTGCAACAAATTATAAATTCAAATCTTAACAGAAATACAAAACATTGGAAATGCTGTTATTTCGAACAATTTACCTAGTATCTCACTTTCCGACAGATGTATATTTTTTTTTATAATTCGTTTCTACCAAATTGAACTGTAGTTCTGCCGTGAAAGATTGAACTCGATTGATCAAAAGAGAACAAAGTTGGCCATTTTGTATGAAAATCGACATGCGCTGAATACAACTGTATATATCTAGGGCAGCTATATATTTGCAGAATCTTTTAAATTAAAATCTAGCTTCCACTAGGGCACCAGCTGGTCCTCTGGCAAAGCCGGGAGATCCGGAACTACCGTAAATTGGTGAATTCATGAAATTGGTCCTAGAGCTACGAATTTTCCGAAAGCACTTCTACTAGACTCATCAGATAGAACTTGGACTTGTGACCAGAAAATAGACCGTGGTGGCCATGAAGGGACATTTCGGAGGATCCGGAACAACCGTTAAAGTGGTCGATTCGTGAAATTGGTCCTAGAGCTCTGCGCTATTTTCGAAAGCACTTCTAGAATGCTCATAAGAATGAATTTAGACAGGTGACCCTACAATTGACACTGGAGGCCACTGGGTGTCATTCCGGAAGATTTGGAACAACCGTAAAAGTGGTCAATTTATGAAACTTGCCCTAGAACTCGTTTTTTTAAAGCAGTTGTAGAAGACTCATTAGAATGGATTTGGACTTGTGAGCGAGAAATGGATACTGGCGACCACTGGATGACTTTCCGGATGATCATAAAATTGGTCCTTGAGCTCTGTGGTTATCTCGAAATCACTTATGGAAGACTCATTGGAATGAATTCAGACTTGTGACCGAAAAATGGACCCTGGGGCTGCAGGGTGACCTTCCAGAAGATCACGAACAACAGAAAAAATGGTCAATTCCTGAAACTGGTAGTAGTAGCTCGTGGATTTTTCTAAAGTATTCAGGGTCTATTTTATTTTATTTTATTTTATTTTACTAGTCTTCAAACTGATTTTACAGACAGATATTTCTATTCACTAATCCTATTTCTAAACATTGTCTTAGATACATTAAAATCAAAAAGGACAAATACTTCATTAAGACGACGACAACAAACATCAAACGGATGGTTCTGTCCATAAAGAGTGCGGTGCACAGGAAGGCGGAGAAAATCTGCAGGCCGGATCGTTCTGGCCGGAATGTTTACATTTATATTGCTACGTATAGCAGTCTACGTTGCTCTTCAGGATGTCGAATATAAAAAGCCGCTGCAACAGGATCCTCCTACTAGCCAAGGTCGGTAGATGTATCAAGGCGCAGCGATGCTCGTAGGGTGGTAATCAAACCGGATCATTCCACGGAAGTAAACGAAGTGCAAATTGAAGAATGTTCCTTTGAATACGCTCGATCCGGTTAATCTGAACGACATGGTATGGCACCCACACCAGCACTCCATATTCAAGTATGCTGCGTACAGACTTTTCAATATAGACTTTTCAAGCAATGAATGTCTTCAAACTGCTGCGTGTTTCGTTTGATGAATCCAAGCACTGCGTACGCCTTGGCGGTCGATAGAAAGAAATTACATTACATTTTCGGGCATTTACATCCATTTCGTTTAGCCTGCACCAGTGTAGTAACGCGTCAATGTCAGCTTGTATGGCACAGAAATCAACTAACGATGAAACTACCCGAAAGAACTTCAAATCATCGACAAACGTTACCTTCGGAGATTTAATATTTTCCGCTCGCAAATCCGAATTCCTTCTAAAGGGCATCACGTGGCTAGGGGGGCGACCCCGGCGTAGTGGTTAACATCCATACCTCTCACGCCAAAGTCACGAGTTCAAATCTCACCCCCCGACAAGTCACGAATGACCCAAGAGTGTTAAAGTGACTATAATAAAAAAAAAAAAAAAAAAAAAAAAAAAAAAAAAAAAAAAAAAAAAAAAAAAAAAAAAAAAAAAAAAAAAAAAAAAAAATCACGTGGCTATCAGGGTCCAGTTTTCGGTCACAAGTTTGAGCTTTTTCTGATGAGTTTTATGTAGGTGCTTTTCAGGCTTTAAAATTATCCGGACAGGCATGGAGTAGATAATTATTTTGATACATATATAAAGTGGATAGAAATAAACAGGATCTTGGGTTCCAAAATAGCGCCAATCATTGATTTCCTTCCTGTACACGTTGTCCTTGTACCGGAAATACCCATATTGTGGGAGTACTTGACACTTTTCCTAACACCGATGGCCGGCATGTAAGGTTTAAAAATGACGTAGGACATCCTTTTTCGTCCTCTACACGTTGTCCCGTTTCAAAAAATATCTACACTAAGGCAAGTGAACATAAGAATTCCATCAAGTTCCACTTATGAACGACCCATATGAATTTCATAAACATGTCACAGTATAATTGGGAATGTACCCGCGTACCGAGGTGGCAGTTGTGGGTTCAAGTCCCACCGGTTTCCGGTAGCCGGGTTTTTCACAAAATTTTCTCCCATACGTGTGTTTCTGGCAATGTAATTTGCTTTTCAGTATCTCACTTTCCAATAAAACATAAAACAACATGACTTATGCAAGGTTTTCGTCTAACATGAGGAAGCTCTTATTCGCCTTTAGCCGTTCCATTCTTCTTAGCGTTGACAGATGAGTAGTCATGATACAGGCCCTGTAATCTCAACGTCCATGGTTCGGTTCCAGTCTGTTTATTATTTTTCATAAGGCATATCAGTTAAATTCATACCGATTTCTTGTGGTTAAAATTCATAAGTGGTTCTACTGGAATTCTTACTTTCTTTGGCTCAGTGTATATTGTGGTTTTTCGACATTTCTTCTCAAACCGTAATTTGCCATCGTGGATTCCTAAATGGCATCAATCATCGATTTTCGGCCTCTAAACGTCGTCCCCGTTCCAGAAATATCCATAATGTGGGGTATTTGACACTTTTTAACAACCCGGAAGTCGCCATCTTGGATTTCAAAATCACATGATATACAGTTCCGGAAATACCCACACTGTAGGTTAGAAACCACGGAGCTTTAGGACCAATTTTATTAAATGACCACTTTTACGGTTGTTCCGAAACTTCCGGAAGGTCACCCAGTGGCCTCCAGCGCCCATTTTCCGGTCTCAAGTCAGAGTTGAATTGACCACTTTTACGTTTGTTCCGGATCTTCCAGCTCTCCCAGAGGACCCTAGTGGCAGATAAATTTCACCATCTATTTGCTCAATAAGTTTCCCCAATACTCCAGGACATTATATTTCCAAATTGCTTCAAAATCAGAGTTCGGCCCCAATTAGGTCAAATTTCATATGGACCTGTATTTCCATAGCGTGGTTATACCGCACTATAGGAATCTTATTGTATCCGCGCTATAGGAATCCAGCATTAACGAATCTGCGCTTTGGGAATCTTGACTGTATGTGTTAAGAGGATGAAATCAGTTTTTTTTAATTATGCAGGAGAAGTTGGCAAAATTTTCGATGGAAGAATAATAGCGCCTGCTATAAGTTTATTTCGATTTAATTAAATATTTGCTAATAGCATCGAGATTCAAAAAATTTAAATACAATTTGGATTTGGATTTGGAAACGATGATAAAGAAAAAAAAAGTCAGAAGATACTTGATCTGAAAGAATTCAATATACTATACTATACTATACTATACTAGATTTGACAGAAATATTTTTTAATACAAGCTGTTCAATAAAATATTTGTTAATAAAATCCGTAATACTGACTTCGATTTTATCCGCAAAAAAAGAATTATCCTTCGGAATTCTAGCAACCTCTATATCACTAGGATTTCCACCATTCACGAAGGCTATGTAGCACATTGTTGCCTTTGTCACAGTCATCGTGGCTTGAGCTTCCAAAACATGCTTGCTGTCTACGCAAATTTTATCATTTTTAGTCTTGAATCCAAATCCTGCTGTATTGTTCGCTGCTTCTCTTATATGAAGAAACTTCTTCTTCATGTGTTGCAGCTCTTTTCTCTTAACAATTATGACAGTTGTCCCATCTTCCGATAGACCTGTAAAAAAACGCTATGGACAAATATATGCTCTTATAAAAATATAAAATTTATGGTAAAATAAATTGTTGGAATATTTCGGCGTAAAATTTTATTAGTTGATTAGGAGCAGAGAGATATAATTTTTCTTGATGTGGAATCTGAAAGGCCACATATTATGCAACATTTGAGGATGAAATTGGAAGATTTTTTTTTTTTTCTAAAAATCTAAAATTGAATTATATCTCATGAGAATCAAGTCGAAACAACATACAAAATGTAGGTTTTCACTATATCTACAATTCTTTCATACACAGTTTTAGTGAGAAAATTTAAACAAAAGAGTTAGAGCATAAAATATGGTTATCTCACTGAAACTGTGTATGAGAGGCTTTTATATATATATATATATATACAGTCATTCCAAAGCAAAACGATATAGTGGTTTTAAGAATTTCGATAATTTTTTTAGTTTTGTTCCTTATTGCAAAATATTAGACTACTGTTTTTTTGTTTTGTCATTAGGGTGACCATTTATTGTTAGGGTGGTCCAAAAAATCGTTTTTTTCGATATTTTTCTAAATCGCCATTTTCATATGTTCAGATCAAAATATTAAATGAAAGGTAATTAAAAGTTATTTTAAGAAAACGTACAATAATATTAAAAAAAAATCGGATTTTGTACTGTAAACATTGATTATACTTGTTTTTTTATGGTTATCAGGGTTTGTAGACAGAGGGAGTAATATGTTTTTATATTCTTCCTTGAAAAGTTAGGCTTTTTTACATAACATATAAAAAAAATAAACGATGTGTTTTGTTTCGTTTTTGAGTTATATTTTATGAAGTTATCCAGTTTTGGCTTTTGGAGTATTGAATACTCCTTGCGACCAGGGAATCAAATCCACCGTTTCAGATAAAGATAATGTCATTCTCATTTTGGTTACACTCATGATCATTACAAACCCAAAATTCACAACGGACAGTTCTGGAGATATAATGCGATTATCATTTGTGTTACAGGTTATGATCATATGAAATAGCAATAACCTCCGTTCATCATTATCAACTGGAACTGAAAATTCCCCACGTAACACAAGAAAAACCAAATACTCTATAAAACGGGTAATTTCGAAACGGGATGACGTATATAGATCGAAAACCGAAGACCGCCATCATTTGGAAATCCAAGATGGTGGCTGTCAAAAAACTGTCAAACACCCTGCAATATGGGTATTTATTAGACCTGTTCATTTTAAACGAAATGTTCGGAATGTAACGGGTCAACCGTGATTACTGTTCGTCATGTTAATTTGAACTTTTGTGCAAATTTTCAGCAAAATCGGTGTTGATTTAGAGGTGCTTCTAGTTAATTTTATGTTTTCAAGGTAATTTACGGCTTATAATATTTGTATCTCGAGACTGAAACAACGAAAGCTGCTGTAACAACTTTCATAGCATAGTTTAATGTGTCATGTATCAACTTTGTAAACAAAGGTTGACTATTCGAAGTGATTTTATTGAAGTTTGACTAAGTTTCATGCTCGAAGATATCTTAAAATGTGAAGAATTTTAAAGTATTTGTTCTACGAATTTTCCACCCATATGATATAAAAATGTGTAGTGTACGGCATAATGTTCCTCATATTGTTCTAGAAGTTTCGTTCCAACATAGTTTTCGTGTATATTTCATAGATTGAGAGATAAAAATCAGAAAAGAGGCCGTTTAGCTAAAATTCACAAGACAACAGAACCAATAAAAGTCAATTAGATTGACAGAACATAGTTGCATTGCTTTTCAATGACGACCGATGACTGTTTCATTGATATATGATTTTTTCATAAATATGAATCCTCAGTAGACGTGTTTTTTATCAAAGGCAAGTGTCACTCGAGCCATTCAAAATGTTCGTTATTTTATAAATTGCTGTTATGGTTCGAGTGACACTTGCCTTTGATAAAAAACACGTCTACTGAGGATTCATATTTATGAAAAAATCATATATCAATGAAACAGTCATCGGTCGTCATTGAAAAGCAATGCAACTATGTTCTGTCAATCTAATTGACTTTTATTGGTTCTGTTGTCTTGTGAATTTTAGCTAAACGGCCTCTTTTCTGATTTTTATCTCTCAATCTATGAAATATACACGAAAACTATGTTGGTACGAAACTTCTAGAACAATATGAGGAACATTATGTCGTACACTACACATTTTTATATCATATGGGTGGAAAATTCGTAGAACAAATACTTTAAAATTCTTCACATTTTAAGATATCTTCGAGCATGAAACTAAGTCAAACTTCAATAAAATCACTTCGAATAGTCAACCTTTGGTTACAAAGTTGATACATGACACATTAAACTTTGCTATGAAAGTTGTTACAGCAGTTTTCGTTATTTCAGTCTCGAGATACAAATATTGTAAGCCGTAAATTACCTTAAAAACATAAAATTAACTTGAAGCACCTCTAAATCATCATCGATTTTGCTGAAAATTTACACAGAAGTACAAATTAACATAACGATCAGTAATCACGGTTGACCCGTTACATTCGGAACATTTCGTTTAAAATGAACAGGTCTAGTATTTATAGATCAGGGATGACATACAAATGTAGAAAATTTGCTGCCATTTTGGAATCCTAGATAAAGCAAAAGCAGTACCTTACAATATGGATAATTTTGAAACCGGGATGACACGTAGATGCCAGAAGTTGAAGTCCGCTGCCATTTTGAAATCAGCGATTGATTTATGAAAAACTGTCAAATAACCTACAATGTGGGTATTTTTTAAATCAGAATGATATGTATGTCGAAAATCAATGTCCGCCGCCATTTTGATCAATTTATTTTACAGTTTTATCTAAAACCAACAGTCGTCATCTTGGATTTCAAAATGTCAGTGGACATTGATTTTCGGCCTATACACTTTATCTCAGTTCCAAAATGCCCATATTGTAGGGTATTTGAAAGTTTTTCTGAAACCAACGGCTGCCATATTGGATTTCAAAATGGCAGTGGTCATCGATTTTCTACATCTACATGTCTTCCCGGTCCATATTGTTGAGTACTTGACATCCAAAACAACTTTGCCGAAAACAGCAAATTCCTAGATTTCGAGATACATTACACAGTGATTGTTATCATTTCAGTGGATTATCGTGGATTATCGGATTATCAGTGGATTATCGTATGATCATGATGTGTAACACAAATGATAATTCATGATCTCAGATGTACACTGATCATGATTCCGTAAATTATTATTATTATACCTTATTATTTCAAATGCTACGTAATAAAGTGTATTGTTTTGTCTAACCAAAAGATGCCTGTACAGCGTTCTACAACTCTCTCTTTGACACCAACTTTCTATCTGGTTTAGTTTTGTTGCAATATTGTTCTAAACACATCATTTTGGGGTCGATAATTGACGGTTGCCTAGGCAGTATTTAAAAAATTGAGACAAAAACGTTAGCGCAAAAAAAAAAATTAAAGGCTGAAAATTTTCTCAAATATGGTCGAATAAAAGTGGGAAATATGGTGCCTTGAACAAAATTGCTTTAAATTACATTCTGTTCATCTTTGCTGAACACTGCATATGTATATAAAAAAGTTAGGTTATGCATTCATACTTAAATGAAAGCCACCCTAATCAGCTAAATATTGCATCAAAATAAGGACACATTTATTCCAAACAACTTCTAGAAGGACACTTATTACCAAAAATGAAGAAAAAAATGTGTCGAGATTTTTTTCTTGCTAAATGGTCGCTTCGGACCCTTCAGGCATGTTCCAAGTGCCCTTGGGGAATTGTCCAGAACCGAACTAGAGTCCACCATGCCTCCACCAGTCGGCGCCGCCGGGATGTTCTGAGGCATAACATCTCTGATCACGCCTTCCTTCGGAAGGGAAGTACAGCCGTTGGTCCCCGGTTCATAAGTTGATGGGTCGATAAGGAAAAGGCCCAGGTGTGGGAGCTGCCTCCCTGGCGGCGTCGGTAGCATTGGTGCTCAGCACGGAAAACAAGATCGACGTAAAACAAATCCAAAGAAAAAAAAAAACGTTTGTTAGTCTGAAATATAATTGTAATTTTAAAATAAGGCAACTTTAAAAATTCGGTTGATTTATTATGCATCCAAAATTTTAGTAATTATTTTGCGAGGAATGCAACCGCCCTTCTTGTGCGTGAGCTCGCTTGTCTAGAAGACGTGTGTTAGTCTGAAATATAATTGTTATTTTAAAATAAGGTAACTTTAACAATTCAGCTGATTTATTATGCATCCAAAATTTTAGTAATTATTTTGCAAGCAATGCAACCGCCCTTCTTGTTTAGAAGACGTTTGTTAGTCTGAAATATAATTGTAATTTTAAAATAAGGCAACTTTAACAATTCAGCTGGATTATTATGCATCCAAAATTTTAGTAATTATTTTGCGAGGAATGCAACCGCCCTTCTTGTGCGTGAGCCCGCTTGTCTAGAAGACGTGTGTTAGTCTGAAATATAATTGTTATTTTAAAATAAGGTAACTTTAACAATTCAGCTGATTTATTATGCATCCAAAATTTTAGTAATATTTTGCAATCAATGCAACCGCCCTCCTAGTGCGCGAGCTCACTTGCCCATTACACATTCCTTGCGAGCTTAGGTGTAGAAAGATGTATTATGTTTTAATATCTCCGTACAGCGGCGCCGGTGGTGTAGTGGTAAGCGTGATTACCTCTCACCCCAGCTGGCCTGGGTTCAATCCCAGTCGGCACCGTCGGGATGTTCTGAGGCATAACATCTCTGATCACGCCTTCCTTCGGAAGGGAAGTAAAGCCGTTGGTCCCCGGTTCATGAGGTGATGGGTCGATAAGGAAAGGGCCCAGGTGTGGGAGCTGCCTCCCTGACGGCGTCGGTAGCATTGGTGCTCAGCACGGAAAACTAGATCGACGTAAAAAAATCCAAGGAAAAAAAAAATTCTCCGTACATAGAGACATTTTAAAATTTCTGAAATATGTAATATTTTTATGATTCAAAATGAAAATAATAATATTCGAAAGGATTATTTATGAAATTCTTAAAATAAGCTTAAAAGCTTAGCTTAAAATAAATCAGCTATCTGATGTGTCAATTTTTTTTAATTTTTGTTGCATTGGAAGTTTCAAAGCTGCATCTAATATCTCTTGTACTTGGACGTGAAGTTCAAAACATAATTCAGTGGATGAATTATTTTGCAGATATCTTCGTCTCAGTGTTAAATTATTTACTTTATAAACTAAATTTTTAATAAGATATGTGTCTAACAAACAACAGTTTTTAAAAGTTTTCGTTAAACCTCGCAATTTTTCAAAGAAAATCGTGAAAATCTGGAAAGCTCAAGGAAAATGTAAGTAAGTAAACATTAACTCTTCTAAATTATTGGCGCCCTCAAAGCTATGAAGCGCCCTATTTGGTAGGCGCCCCCCCCCAAATGAAGAGGGCTGCGCACGCCTGTGCACGTAGCATATAGGATTAGAGCTAATTGGGGACAAACTCTCATGCCGATGCCACTCCAAAAATAAATGAATAGGTTATTTTTTAGCTAAAAATTAATAATTGTTACCCACATTGATCAGCGTTCCTTCGAGTAACTTATTGCGTTTTTGGGTAACAGTTGGTCATTTGTGCGTTAAAATCCATTACCCATCTATTGAACATTCAGAAAAAAAAAAAAAAAGGAAATGTAGACTTCTTTCCATACTATCGCCGTTTTCATTCATTCGATGCATAAAAGTGGAATAGTAATGGCTTGTATAAATAAGTAAATTCTGGTTTTTATTTAAATACTTTATGAACATGATTTTTAGCCAAAAACTAGTTCATCATGGAGAGAATTTACACTGCTATGCATACTTTTTAGTCAAATGTATTTTAAGAGTATTATAATGTTCATCGTGAGTTTTGTCATACATATAATTTATTTTAAAGATTTTAAAGTAGGAAGGAATGGGTAGTTTCCCATAGAACAAGCAGAATTGTTGGGTACCGTAAAACGGGGTAACTTTGGTAATTTTTAAAGAATATTATAAATATTTTTTACCACAACTAATGTTTGCAAAACAATTTTTTTTTTAACAAGTACTGAGGATCGAGAAACGAAGTGCTCAATTTTGCACCTTATTTTTATATAACATAATATCCATTTAGCTAATGCGATCGTACAAATCATGGGGTAGCTATATTATGGTCAACCAATACATTTTGCATATAATTTCAGATGTTACCGAGAAAAAGCACTTCGGGGCGATGATTTTTATTTATTTACTAATTCTTCACCAATCAAACGTCGACTATTTCAGTTATAATAAGTTTATAACGTCTGTTTTTTTATACCAACTTATCTGGCTCAACTCGAACATTTTTAGCATACTTTTGTTCATTGTCACGTCAATTGTTTCGCAATAATCGTTATTACAAAACATCATTTTATTGAACGTCCCATTTCTAGCAAAGTTCCTTCTTTGATTGTTGACATGAAAGAAATGTATGCTTCTTAGAGGACGAGTAGGAGCATAAATCTCTGTGGTGTTCACCCTTTGCACAATAACATCGTTTATCAAAAGCTATCATTGCAAGCTCTCTTCGCCTCTATATTAATTAACATACATCGCGATGGATGTTCCAGATCTTCCGGAGTACTGTCCCCTGGATCCCAGGGACAATGTTCTGCTCACATCTCCAAATTCATATTGATAAGACTTCCATACATAGTTTCAAAAAAAATCTAATTCTAGAATCAGTTTCTTGAATTGACCACACTGTTCCAGATCATCCAGAGGTCCATTCTGTGATACCCAGGGTCCATATTCCAGTCACATCTCCAAAATAATTCTGAAAAGACGTCTATGAGTGGTTTTGAAAAAAACACAGAGTTCTAGAATCAATTTCATAAATTGATCACTTTTACGGATGCTCCGGAAATTTCGTAGCTGCTTATTGTGTCTATCGCTACCCATAACGAAAATGAATGCAAAGTAGATGAACATACGCTGTGGGTTGTTTTTATTTCTCGGCTTTCCACTTCACACTGCGTGCTGCTGCTATAGCGGGGAATGTTTGCGCATGATTTGGAAATCCAAAAAGTATGCTATGAACTTATTATTTGTGTTCTATAATTGGCATCATTGGATTGCTTTTACTCTTAGTAATTATTTGATATAAAAAAATATACATAGTTCCATATAAAAATTTCAAGCAATCGTGATCAATGATCATGTCCATTTAGCGCACCTATACAAGCATATTCACCGCACGGGATAAATGCGTGCACCAAGAAGCAGTTCATTTTTACAATGATTAGGGTGGGTCTGTGCAATTATGTTGGTTGAAACTATCGTTTCAAAGACAAATCAAACTGAATAGTAGGCATTGTTAGAAATTGAGGTAATAAGAAGTTATGGTAGGGTTCCAATGTTTAGCAATTATCCATGTTCTACCCAGTTTTATCATAGCACTATTATAACACAGTGCAGCTCTCTTTGATGTAGTAACATTAGTGCAGCTCTATTTGACGCGGTATGCCATATGGAGCTTTTGTTGTCAGGAACATGTAAACTAATAACTTTTAAACAATTCTTAAAAATTGAGGAATTTCAGGAAAATGCGA